>NW_024426552.1:55111090-55135620 GCF_017311325.1 Ursus maritimus
AGAGTACTTTAAAGGGGAAGAATAATGTATCAGTTGTTATGGGCTGAATGTTTGTCATCCCAAAATTGATATGTTGAAGCCCTAACTCCTAGTGTGATGGTATTAGGAAGGGTTCTTTGAGAGGTAATTAGATTTAGATGAGGTCTTGAGGTTAGAGCCCCATGATGAGATTTCCTTGTAAGCCGAGGAAGAGACATCAGAGTTTCCTGTCTACATCGTGTTGTGGATACAGTAAGAAGTCAGCTATCTGTAAGCCAGGAAGAGAGTTCTCACCAGAACTAACCATGCTAGCACTCTGATCTTGGACTTCCTATCCTCTGAACCATGAGAAATGTTTGCTGTTTAAGTTACTTAGTCTATGTATTTTGTTATGGCAGCCTGAGTGACTAAGACATCAGTCAAGGTTCTGAATTACAAACATTAGAAACTTAACTTTCATTAAAAGGAAATTTTCTGAAGGATATCAGGTGGTTCAGGTATGGAAATTAAGACCCAATGGAGGCGAGGCATCTAGAACCATATCCAGAACTACAGCCAAGATAATGTCAAGGGGCAGTCTGTCAAGGTCATTGTTTTTTGCTTCTTGAGACACTGGATGTTATAGCCTTGCCTCTTAGACTGGCACTGCTGTTCTTAGAAACTGGATATTTTTACCATAGCACAGGGGGATGTACTTTCTAATGGTGTCACTACAAAAAGTTGAAGAAAAGCTTTTTAAAAAAATTGATGTATACTTGACATACAGTGTTCTCTTAGTTTCATATATACAACATAATGACTCGACAATTCTATGCATTAGGCTATGCTTACCACAATAAATATAGTTACCATTTGTCACCGTGCAATATTATTATAATATTATTGACTTCTTTATTTTCTATGCTATACTTATCATCCTCATGACTTATTTTATAACTGGAAGTTTATACTTCTTGTCCCCTTCACCTATCTCACCCTTCCCTCCAACCCCCTTATATCTGGCAACCACCAATTTGTTCTCTGTATTTGTGATTCTATTTGTTTCTATATTTGTTTTTTAGATTCTGTGTATAAGTAGAATCATATGGTACTTATCTTTCTTTGTCTAACTGTTTTACTTAGTGTAATACTCTCTAGGTCCATCCATGTTGTCACAAATGGCGAGCTCTCATTCTTCTTTATGGCTGAGTAATAGTCCATTGTTGAGTGAGAGTGTGTGTGTGTGTGTGTGTGTGTGTGTACACATACCACACCTTCTTTATCCATGCATCTACTGATGGACACTCAGATTGCTTCCATAACCAGTAAATATACTGCAGTAAACGCAGAGGTGCATATATCTTTTTAAATTAGTGTTGTTTTCTTTGGATAAATACCCAGTAGTGAAGTTACTGAATCATAGTATTTCTATTTTTAACTTTTTGAGGAACCTCTTGTACTGTTTTCCACAAGAGGTTACACCAGTTTACAGTCCCACCAACAGTGCACTATATAGTTCTCTTTTCTCCACATCCTTGCCAACAATTGTTATATCTTGCCTTTTGATACTAGCTATTTTGACAGATGTAAGGCGATATATCTCATTGTGGTTTTGATTTGCATTTCTGTGATTAGTGATTTTGAGCATCTTTTCATGTGTTTGTTGGCCCTCTATATCTTCTTTGGAAAATGTGTGTTCAGGTTGTCTGCCCATTTTTAATTGCATTATGTATTTGTTTTGGTCCTGAGTTGTGTAAGTTCTTTACATATTTTGAATATTAACCTCTGTCAGGATACATCATTTGTAAATATCTGCTCCCGTGCAGTAAGTAATCTTTTTGTTTTGTTGATGGTTTCCTTAGCTGTGCAAGTTTTTTATTTGGGTGCTGTCCTAATATGGTTTATTTTTGCTTTTGTTTCCCTTATCTGAGGAGGTATATGTAGAATACTGTTGCTAAGGCCAGTGTCCAATAGATTACTGCCTCTGTCTTCTTTAAGGAGTTGTATTGTTTCAGGTCTCACATTTAGGTCTTTAATGCATTTTATTTTTATGTATGCTATAAGAAAGTGGTCCAGTTTTATTTTTTCACATGTAGGTGTTCTGTTTTTCCAACATCCTCTACTGAGGAGACTCACCCCCCCCCCTTGTATATTCTTGCCTCCTCTGTCATAGATTAATGACCATATAAATGTGGGTCTGTTTCAGGGCTCTCTGTTCTGTTTTGTTGATCTTTGTGTCTGTTTTATGCCAGTACTATACTTTTTAAATTAGTACAGCTTTGTAGTCTAATTTGAAGTCTGAGATTGCGATACCTCAAGCTTTGTTCTTAAGATTGCTTTGGCTATTTAAGATCTTTCATGGTTCTTTTAGGATTATTCTCGTTCTATGAAAAATACTATTTTTTTAAAATAGAGATTGCATTGAGTCTGTAGATTTCCTTGGGTACTATGGGCATTTTAACAATACTAATTTTTCCATTCTATGAGCATGGTATAGCTTTTCATGTGTTTTTTGTGTTATCTTCACTTTCATCAATGTATTATAGTTTTCAGAGTACAGGTCTTTCATCTCTTTGATTAAATTTATTCCTAGGTATTTTATTCTTTTTGAAGCAATTATAAATGGGATTGTTTCCTTAATTTCTCTTAAAATCTTTTAATTTTTTATGGTGATATTTGTCTGTCTTTGGTGGGATGGGGGGTGGGGGGCAGTGGGAGAAGCACCTTGATAATGGTAAGGTCCAGGAACAGAAAGTAAGTAGAAAGATTAACAATACAGATGGAGCCTTAGAAATGGTGAGCAGCTCTTTTTTCTACTAGATAGGGGACAAAATGATGGGTGAAGATATAGAGACGACATGTCAAGGTCTAAGAAAGGGAGGTTATGGCAAGGCTTGGATCGTAAGTGATGTAAGTGATGTTTTCTGAGAATAAATGAGTGTACGGTCATATGGGACTTCATAGAATTTTTGGGCAAAAACGGAATAAGATATCAACCAAGAATGAATAAAATAATGGGTCAGTATTTGAAAGCATGAGTTGGCATAACATGAACTTATAAAATACAATGATGTGGAGATAGTAATAAGTTTATGTTCGTGGTTAGTATTTAATTGAGCACTGTGTCTACCAGAATTATTCTAGGTACTGAGAAAAACTAGCTGATAAAGAGTAAAATATGGGGGTGCCTGGGTGGCTCAGTCGGTTAAGCGTCTGCCTTCGGCTCAGGTCATGATCCCAGGGTGCTGGATTAAGCCCCACATTGGGTTTTCTGCTCAGTGGGGAGTCTGCTTCTCCCTCTCCCTCTGCCCCCCCCCCTTGTGTGAGCACTCATGCTGTCTCTCTCTCTTTCTGAAATAAATAAAACCTTAAAAAAAAGAAAAATTATTACTTAACTAAATGTATGAAGATATTTTAGTGACCTTAGTTTTTTTATTTTTAGTTTAATTACATCGCGTCAAAGAACTTGTGTCTGATTTCAGTCTTTGGGCACATTAGGTCAATGTTGACAATTCCATGTATACTTGAAAAGAATGTACGTTGCCCTAGTTCAGTATTGTTTTCTCTGTGTGTTATGTATCAATTAGGTCAAGTTGGTTGCATTGTTCAATCTTTATCCCTTTTGATTTTTTCCCCTACTTTTTCAGTTAATTACTGTGAGGTGTCTTAAAATGATATTCCATGATGTGGATTTGTCTTTTTTTTTTTTCTTCTTTTGATTCTGTCAAGTTTTGCTATGTATACTTTGAGGCTGAATTATGAAGTACAATTGGAATTGGAATTATTCTATCTTTTGGCACTTGACCCTTTTATCATTATTAAATAGCCCACTATCTCTCGCAATACTTCTTTCCTTAAAGTCTAATTTGTCTGATCTTAGTATAGCTACATTAGGTTTATTTTGGTTAGTGTTTGCATTTTATCTTGTCCCCAACCTTTACTTACAACCCCTCTATGCTTTTAAATTTAAGGCGTGTCCCTTGTAAGCAGCATTCAATTTTTAAATTAAAGCTGCTAGTCTTTGTCTTTTATTTGGCATATTTAGTTATTTATAATTAATCACTTAAATATTTGGGCTTAAATATGTTACATTTTAATTTCTACTTGTGCATATGTTCTTTGTTTTATTCATTTATTCATTGCTTTCCTTTATATTACTTTTCATTCCATTTTCCTCCTTATTAAATTGTTAGTGTTGTAGTTTTTTATTGTTCCTTCAGTGGCTACTTTAGAGATTATAAAATACATTCCTGACTTTATTAAAGTTCAGTATAAATTAGTATGTGTATTATTCCTTTTTAGACAATACAGGAGACCATCTAACCCTTTAGCTTTATCCTTTTTCTGCTATTAGTGCTAGCATCTGTGTCTGTGTATGTGTATCCTATAAGACCATGTTTAATACAGTAAATGTTTGTTTAGTTTTTGCAGTGTGTTTACCTTTTCTATAGTTCTTTCTCTCTGCATCTTGTAGTTTCTATCTGGAATCATTTTTCTTCTGCCTGAAGAACATCCTTTGTGTTTTCTTTAGTGAGAATCTGCTGATTTCTTTCTTTTCTTTTCTTTTTTTTTTTGGCCTGAAATTTCTCTACTTCTGTAAAAATACATAACAGTTTTATTGATATAATTCACATGCTATTCACTAATTTAAAGTGCATAATTCATGGATTTATGAGCTGTGCAACCATAATCAGTCAGTTTAGAACATTTTCATCACTGTCTGCTCCAACCCCAAAGTAGTCATTCTCCCATTTCCCGTCACCTCTGCCAGTACTAGGCAATCATTAATATACTTTGTTTTTATAGCTCTACCTATTCTGTGCATTTCATATAGATATTACATAATATGTAGTCTAGTACGTCTGATTCATTTTGTTTAGCGTAACGATTTGAAGGTTCATCCATGTTGTATATATGTATCGGTACTCATTCTTTTTTATTGCCGCATAATCCATTGTATGGATATATCACATTTTATTTATTCATCAGTTGATGGACATTTGCATTATTTATGCTTTTTGGCTATTACAAATAGTGTTGCTAATACATTCATGTATTAATTTTTGTGTGGACATATATTTTTATTTCACTTGGGTATTTACTTAGGAGTGGAACTGTGGTAATCATAACCTTTTGAGGAAATGCCAGTTTGTTTTCCAAAGTGGTTGTACTGCTATACATTCCTAGTGGCATTGTAGGGGGCTTTTCCAGGTCCTTAACATACACTTCTTATTATTTGGCTTTTCTTTTTTTTTAAGATTTTATTTATTTGTTAGAGAATGAGCACAAGCAGGGGGAGGGGCAGAGGGAGAGGGACAAGCAGACCCCTGCTGAGCACATAGGCAGGTTCAATCACAGGACCCTGAGATTATGAGCTGAGCCCAAGTCAGTTGCTTAACCAACTGAGCCACACACGTGCCCCTCTGACTTTTTGATTGTAGCCATCGTAGTGGGTGTGAGGTGGTATGTCGTTGTTTTAATTTGCATTTCCCTAATGGCTAATGATGTTGAGCACATTTTAATGTGCTTATTGGCCATTTGTGTATCTTATTTCAAGACATGTCCATTTAGATCTGTTGCTCGTTTTTCAATTGGATTATTTGTAATTTCACTATTGAGTTGTAAGAGTTCTTTTTATATTCTAGGTTCAAATACCTTTGATCTATGACCTGCAATTTTTTTCTTGCAATCTGTAGACTGTATTTTTACTCTCTTGATGTTGTCCACTTAAGCACCAAAGTTTTTGTTTTTGTTTTAAAGATTTTATTTATTTATTCGACAGAGATAGAGACAGCCAGCGAGAGAGGGAACACAAGCAGGGGGAGTGGGAGAGGAAGAAGCGGGCTCATAGCAGAAGAGCCTGATGTGGGGCTCGATCCCAGAATGCTGGGATCATGCCCTGAGCCGAAGGCAGACGCTTAACCGCTGTGCCACCCAGGCGCCCCCAAAGTTTTCGTTTTTAATTAAGTCCAGTTTATCTCCTTTTTTTATCCTTTTGTTGCTTGTGCTTTCAGTGTCCTATATAACTAAAAAGGTTTTGCTTAACATAAGTTCACGAAAATTTGCTAGTTTTCACTCTTACGTTTATATCTGTGATCTGTTTTGGATTAAGTTTTATGTATGCTGTGACGTTTTTTATGTAGATATTCAGTTGTCCCAGGACTGTTTGTTGAAAGATTATTCTTTTCCCTTTGAATTGTACAGGCACCCTTGTTGAAAATAATCGACGTTAAATGTAATAAATTTAATACTGGATTCTCCATACTATTCTGTTGGTCTCTCTATCTTAATGATAGTTTCACACAGTGTTGATTACTGTATACAATTTTGCCATATGTTTTTCATTACTATATAGTTTTGCAGAGTCTTGAAATTTAGGTGTTAGTCTTCTAATTTTGTTCTTTTTTTTTTTTTGGTTTGTCTCTTCCCGCTCCCTTTAATTTCCATATGAATTTAAGGTAACCTTGTCAGTTTCAGCAGTGATGCCAGAAACTACACAATAGGGTTAATCAGGGAAAATTTAACTTAAAGAATTATTAACTTTGATAAAAGAAAAAACTATGCAATATAAGGAGACTGTGTGGTATGGGAAGGCTGTGAGGGAGTGTACCCAAGGAAGGACAAACTTAGAAGGGGCTCAGACTTTGTTGAGAAGGTACAGTTCAGGACACCTGATAGTAGAGAAGGCTGGAGCTTGTCTGGAGTTATCAGACAAGGAATAAACTATTTTCTTGGAGTACAAGTGGTGATATGAGTTTGTAGTGGGAGTTCTGGTGCTAGTGGGACAGTAGACTTTTGAGAACATTTGGGCTGCATGGAATCTGTGGTTTCTGTTTTATGAGAACTGAGGAATGGTTATTGCCTGGCTGAGGCTGTAATTTCTAGGGAGACTGAGTTCTGGACACGTGGCTGGCTCTTCCCAGTATCCCCACACCCGCTCTACTTACTCGTAGTCTGCATTGGACATGGCAGGAAAGCCTCTCCCTCCTGCAGAATTCCTATAGCACCATCTTCTGAGAAAGCTTAACACCATATTTACATGAAAGAAGTGCTTAAAGGAATTACATTTATCAGAGAGCATATATGAATGGTGCATTTGGAGTTGACAGACAATAAATTGATAACACATTCGTCTCTATAGCGTAAAGGCACTTTAAAGGTACATGAATTAGAAGCTAAATATTATGTGTTCTGCTGTCTCTTTTAAGCCAAATGAAATGAAGCCTGTCTGTGTTAATGCTTTTCTAGAAATTTTGAGACTAAACATTCATGTAAATAAAACATTTTAATTTAAATATTTAGAAAGTATTTGGAATGTAGAAACAGCATAAATTTAATTCTTTTAAAATTTCTACTAGTCTGTTTTTCGAATGTTATAATTTGCATTAACTTTTGACTTATGTGGGATACTTATTCTGCAGATGCTGTTTTACTGCTTTAAATTTTGACAGTTATCATATTTCATCAAATGTAAGAGGTCATTGATTAAGAGATACACTGATTTTATATACCATTAAGGAAGAAAAAAACAATGACGGTACTTTCCTATCACCTGGAATTTTTATTTTATGTGTATTGACTTATTTTATATTTATTGGACTTTTATTTCATACTTAACCAATATTCCTGGATTTTTAGAAGTCATCATAACTTGTGTGCATCCATGAAAAGCAAAATATAAGTGGGAAAATGGTTAAGGTATTTCTAGTCTTCAAATTCAGAGCCCTTCTTTATATTGTTTTTTGCCCCCGTGCTGTAAAGAACTCTTTGATGCTCTCTTTATTAAAAGATGTGTTTGTAGCATAAGGAATATAGTTAATAGTATTTTGATAACTGTATATGATGACAACTGGTAATACCTGGTGAGCATTTTGTAACGTATACAGTTGTCAAATGACTATGTTGTACACTTGAAACTAATATAATACTGTATGTCAATAAGACTTCAAAAAAAGAAAGAAAGAAAAAGATGTGTTGTAGATTTACACGACCACCCTTAGATTCAGTAATTCTCTAAGAAGACTCATAGGACTCAGCATGTATTTGTACTCAAGGTTATGATTTATTACAGTAAAGGCTCCCACGCTAAGCAAAAGGTCATGATGCAAAGGCTGGGGAATATCAGGCACGAGCTTCCAGAGCCCTCACCCAGTGGAGTGAAACAGCATATACTTAATTCCCCCAGGATGACTCATAACGACATGGGTGAAATGTTGCTAGCCATGGAAGCTTATTAGAGACTCCAAGAACAGAATTTTTTTTGGAGATTGATCATGTAGGCCTAGCACATAACCAAATTCCAGATTCTTAGAAAAGTAGGCGTTCATAGTAAACCTGTTGTTTGTACAAAATAGTTAAGGCACAGTGAGCCCCTGTTACCAATTAATGGTGAGAACTTTCCTCACATCTTTTAAGTTACCCACCATTAGCCAAAGGCCATCCTTACATGAAAGCCTTTTTAAGGATAGCAGTTTAGGCTCACTATGTTAACTCTTTATTGCACAGACCATTGTCTCTGAGATTTTTTTTTTTTTTTAAGATTTTATTTATTTATGTGACAGACAGCCAGCGAGAGAGGGAACACAGCAGGGGGAGTGGGAGAGGAAGAAGCAGGCTCCCAGCGGAGGAGCCTGATGTGGGACTCGATCCCGGAACACCAGGATCACGCCCTGAGCTGAAGGCAGACGCTTTAACGACTGCGCTACCCAGGCGCCCCTGTCTCTGAGATTTTTTTTTATAAGCCTCTGATATCCATTCTGCAAGTTTTCATTCTGATGCTGTCCTGATCTTACCAGAAAGATACAGTGGAACATATAGTTCTTGCTTTAAAGGTCATAGATCGTAGGGTTGCCTATCGTCAGTCATGCCGCCAGGAATAATAACCAAGTTTGCATATACATAGGCCACTTGTGACCCAGTTTTAGAGGTGGAAAAGATCTGCAGTGAACAAAAGTGACCTGAAAACTGCTTTTTTTGAAATTGCTTGCTATGTTGAATGATATATTAAAGAGCTTGACTAGATTCAAAGGATAGTGAATATTTGCTGCTGAGAAGGAAATTAGGATGGAAGAGAGTATGGTGGGTGGTAGGATTATAGTATAAATCTTGGGAGACTAGTTTTGTCCATCTTTTGACAAGAATGCAGAAGAAGGGCCAAATCACCAAACAGTGCTGAAAATGACTCTAGACATACAGTCTGGTAATATTCAGCCCCCTTTTTCCATTTTCTTTCACTTTCAGTAGTTTTACATGTATAAGAGTGGAGCTGTCTGATAGAAGTTCTAAGCACTGGCCTTTGTACTTTTCCCCCATATAAACATCTTTTCTGTTTTCATCTATATTGTCAGTACTCTGGTTCTGGGCATTTATGTTTCATGCTTAGTTTAGTGCAGTAGTCTCCTATGATAGTTTCCTAGGGCTGCCATAACAAATTATAAACTCGGTGGCTTAAAACAGTAGATTTATTCTCTCATAGTTCTGGAGTATAGAAGTTATGCTACAGGTGTCTGCAGAGCCACATTCCCTCCAGAAAGCTCTAGGGGAGATTCTGTTCCTTGCTTCTCCCAGCTTCTGGTGGCCACAGACATTCCTTGGCTACCTCTGTTTTAACATGGTCTTTGCCACTGTCTTTTCCATGTTTGTTACTTATAAGGACACTTGTCATTGGATTTAGGCCCACTTGGATAATCCAAGATGTTCTCATCCTGAGATATTTAATTAAATTTGCAGAGACCCTTTTTCAAATAAGGTCATAATCAGAGCTTTACACTCCTAATTACTCTTTCTGTATCTGTGCTTTTTTTTTTCTCCGCTATAATATGTGAACTTCTGCTAGATAAATTTTCCTAGCTCATTTTTGGCTTCCTAAATTTTCACTCTATAATGTTACTTTTTTTCCTCCTGCTTGTTTTCATTTTCTCTGATTTGATTTTAAGCTTCCTGAAGGGTAAGGAACATTCCTCTTCCTTATCCTTCCTCAGCATGAAGCCTGGTCAATACAGGTAGGTGTTCAATAAGTGTTGGTGAACAAAATGGATGCACAGATAAACTGAATTAAGAATTTGCCTTTCTGGCTTCATCTGTTTTGTTTTGTTTTGTTTTGTTTACCAGTACCTGAATTTTTGTGGTTTCCCAGATTCTCCTTGCATTTTCGTGTTTCTGTGAATCTCTTTTGTTCGTTTTCCTGTAGTGCCCGTCCTCTGCTTGGAAAAACTCACCTTGCCTAAGATCTAGGTTAAATTCCACTATTCTTCCACAAATATACTGAAATAAAATTAGGATTATTAGTTTAGGTTTAGCTAAAAGAAAATTTCACCTTTTAGACGGAGCTTTTTTCACTGTACACGTCTCTCATTCCTTCTCCTAAGTCAGCATACGCTGGCACTCTTGACTGGGGTGGCTCTCATAAACATGGTATATCCCATTTTGTCTCAGAATGACTAGGTAACTGTTGTTCTGACATTATTATCAATGATGCTCTTTAACTTCCCTTTCACTCTAAAAAATTCAGGTTTTGGCTTGGATAACAAATTATATGGTCACTCTGCGCATAATATCCATTGCCTTAGAAGCACTATTTTCTCTTCTAGATTCTTAGCTCCTAGAAATCTCAGGCTATACTATTTTCTACCTGATAGTACTTAGTACTTAATATTCAGTGAATGAAACTCAGTAAATATTTGAACTCTACTATGTGCCATACTTGCATTTTGGTCCATATTAGCTCGCTTCCTTTTTCAACCTAGAGTGGTCTTGTAATAATCTAATCCTTTGCCCCAATATTTTTCACACCTGTACAGATTTTTATGCTTACCTCTCAGCTATTAATGGTGCTTGGGGAGAAAAAAATCATACAACCATACAGATTGGTGCCACTATAGAATTAGGCTTTAACTGGACCCAAAACAATTCTAGCAGAGTTTCCTTTGGTGCTTAGTACACACTCCCATGTTTTGAATTAAAAAAAAAAATTAGTGAAACCTCGTTAATTATGTGATAATAGTCCCATTTTATAGGTGATAAAACAGGCTGTCAAGTACCCAGGGTCACACTGATAAAAATTTAGACATCTGTGTGTTCTTGAATCTAGGTTATTGTGGCTCCAAAGTTCTTGCTTTTTCGTTCCACCCTCTCATCGTTCACAATTAATGTCTCATTTTCAGGTCTGGGAAGTATCGTACTACTGAACCATAAACTCCATGTGCTTGTTTAAAGATGTCTCTTTTATTTAAAACAGTAAATTTGAGATTTCTGAATTATTAATGCGTGTTGTATGTATAAATTTTTACTTAGGTCCTTATAGAAGGCTGTCCTTTATGAGAATTGATTAATAGATCAGTATCTTTGAAGCACTTGTTCTTTACAATGTCTGCTTCATCTGAGAGTACATATTCATAGGTTCTCTGTTTTTATGTATCACTTATAAGGTTAAAGTAAATTAAAGGATCAGAAGTAAATTCATTAGTATGGTTAAAAAACAATTCTTTCAGTTGAAGAATTGCTTAATTTTGATTATAAATTTTACTGCTGGAATAATAGTAAAGCTTAAGTTAATATAATTACCATTGTATTTGGGGAAATAAATGTTACTAGGATTAAAACTCATAATTTCATTAGTGTTTAAAAACTGCCACAATTTCACAGGTTGCAGTGGGATTGAAAGAACAAATTCTTAGTAATTGTTATGAAAATCTATTCTCTCAGGAGCATTTCACCTCTGGTGGGAGTAGTGCTGATTTAAGAACTACAGCCCCCCCCCTTTAATTTGAAAATCACTCAGCTTTTGAATGTCCCCACTAATAATAGCCTTTCTAGATGGTCTTTCTGTGAAACATTTAGATTTTATTTATAATGTCCTCAGCATGATGGAGTTGGGAAGTTTACTTTTTGAAGCCAGAAGACTTCTTGTCTCTCTTTTGCCACTAGCTTTGTTAAGGGCAAATCACCTCAAATGTCTCTATAAAATGAGATTAGATCAAGTGTTCTGTAAGTTCTCTTCCAGATCTAAGATTTGGTGTTTCTCTTCTGAAAATATGAAGGAACTGTGCTTTTAAGCATAAAGGAAACTTAACTAAAGAGAACCTTTATTTATGTTGGTTAAATCAAGATATTTTCTTTATTTGAAATTGAAAGGTAGTGATTGAGAATAGGTGGTGGAAACATTTTAGAGCATTTTGTAAAGGCTGAAATTACTACTTCAAGATAATATGGTATACAATGGGATGAAATTTATAGTTAGTGTCAATATATGGAAATACCATAGTAGAAGGTTGCTATCTCTTGCACCCATTATTCCCTGTGTTTGCTTACATGTAAATCATCATAACTCTTTTTGGCTGACTTTTTGTTGAGTTTTGTAAAAACTCAGACCTGTAGTTAGAAGTTAACTTTTATTAAACTTCCATTGTAGAACTTTACCTCATGAAACAAATGTTATATAGCTATATTCTTCAGTACTGTAGTCATTAGCCACATGTGGCAGTTGAGCTATTCTAGGAATTGTTAAACACTGTGCCAAAGCATAATTAGAAGTTGCAGTTTTAGTTTAGTTTAGTTCTCTGCTGTGTCATTTCTGATTACTGCCCTTTACTCATTTTGGATTCAACCTTCCCTCTAGTCTTATTTTCTGTATTTTGGCCGAATAGTGGATCTTTGATTAACCTGCATTGGTCTTCCTAGCCTAAATTAGCTTAAATTCCACCTCTTGCAAAGCTTTCCCTGATTCTACTACGGGGGATGGCATTGTCTCTTATTGTTTGTATGACCCCGGGTAAGTTCTTTTTTTTTCTTTATGTGTCATATGGGGGAAAAATACCTATCTACCTCACAGTGTGCTTTTTTGGGGGTAGGGATAGGATGTGGGGATCAAATGAAATGGTAAAATGAAAACCCAATAAAATGGTATGTAAAAACTGACAATTTTCAGGAATGTACAACTGTAAGGTGATGAGACATTTTATGAATGTGAAAACCGAGTCTCAGAGAAATTGACTTCCTCACCATCTCACATTATCCACCTCATTTTGCTTAGAACTTTAATTCTGATAATCTTTAGCTACAGTTGGTTTCTATAATCCTTTGATCCTATTTCCTTTTCTTCCCTTCTTGACAAACTGAAAGTCTGTGGTCTATCATTGAACTCACTTCTTTTTACCATCAACCCCTTACTCATCTTTTATCTGTGCTAGCCTGGTAAAACTCTCTACCTAGGTTAAATCTTACATACTATTTGCCTCTTCCATGCCTCCACTCAGGCCTCTGAACGCTGATGGATGTCATCATAATTCACGAGTAGTAACTGCAAGTGATTCTTGGTACTACCCTGAAATCTACATTTTTCTAGTCAGTGGTTCTTTTTTCTACTCTTAAAAAAATCATCGAGGACTTCCGCAAGCTTTTGTTAGTGTGGATCTTATCTGCCAATATTTACTTGATTAAAAATTAAAACCGAGTAATTTTAAAATGCTCTAATTCCTTCAAAAATAATCATTATATGTTAACAAATTTTTTAAGATTTTATTTATTTATTTGACAGAATCAGTGAGAGAGGGAACACAAGCAGGCAGAGTGGGAGAGGGAGAAGCAGGCTTCTCAGCAGGGAGTCCAACCCAGGGCTTCATCTCAGGACTCTGGGATCATGACCTGAGCCAAAGGCAGACACTTAACAACTGAGCCACCCAGGTGACCCTTGTTAACAAATATTTTTATGAAAAATAAGTATCTTCTATTAAAAATAGTGATGAGTGGTATACTTCTTTATTGTGCAAGTGTTTTTAACATCTATCTTAGTAACAACTGGAATTTCATAACGGTTTCTTCCTTCCTTCCTTCCTTCCTTCCTTCCTTCCTCCACTTAACAACTGAGCCACCCAGGTGACCCTTGTTAACAAATATTTTTATGAAAAATAAGTATCTTCTATTAAAAATAGTGATGAGTGGTATACTTCTTTATTGTGCAAGTGTTTTTAACATCTATCTTAGTAACAACTGGAATTTCATAACGGTTTCTTCCTTCCTTCCTTCCTTCCTTCCTTCCTTCCTCCTTTCCTTTCCTTTCCTTTCCTTTCCTTTCCTTTCCTTTCCTTTCCTTTCCTTTCCTTTCCTTTCCTTTCCTTTCTTGTTTTTTTATTATATTATGTTAGTCACCATACAGTACATCCCCGGTTTCCAATGTAAAGTTCGATGATTCATTAGTTGCGTATAACACCCAGTGCACCATGCAATATGTGCCCTCCTTACTACCCATCACCAGTCTATCCCCCCCCCCCACCCCCCTCGATCATCCTAGTTCTTATGTTCCATAGATGAGAGAAATCATATGATAATTGTCTTTCTCTGCTTAACTTATTTCACTTAGCATTATCTCCTCCAGTGCCGTCCATGTTGCAGCAAATGTTGAGAACTCTTTCTTTCTGATAGCTGAGTAATATTCCATTGTATATATGGACCACAACTTCTTAATCCAGTCATCTGTTGAAGGGCATCTTGGTTCCTTCCACGCTTTGGCTATTGTGGACAATGCTGCTATGAACATTGGGGTGCATATGGCCCTTCTCTTCACTACGTCTGTATCTTTGGGGTAAATACCCAGTAGTGCAATGGCTGGGTCATAGGGTAGCTCTAATTTTTAACTTTTTAAGGAACCTCCACACTGTTTTCGTGAGTAGTCTGTACCCAACTTGCATTCCACCAACATTATAGGAGGGATCCCCTTTCTCCACATCCTCTCAACAATTGTTCGTTTTGCCTTGTCTAATTTTTGACTACTCTGACTGGCTAAAGGGTGGTATCTTAGTGTGGTTTTGATTTGAATTTCCAGATGGCTCAATGATTTGTGAACATTTTTTCATGTGTCTGTTAGCCATTTGTATGTCTTCATTGAAAAAGTGTCTGTTCATATCTTCTCTGCCCATTTTTTGATTTATTTGTTTCTCTGTATTGAGTTTGAGAAGCTTCTTTGTAGATCTTGGATACCAGTCTTTATCTGTAGTGTCATTTGCAAAATATATTCTCCTTCCCGCGGGCTGCCTCTAGTTTTTGATCGTTTCTTGGCGCGCAGAAGCTTTTTATCTTGATGGAGTCCCACAACTTCAATTTATCTTTTGTTTCTTTCTTTTGCCTTTGGAGATGTGTCATGAAAAAGGTTGCTTTTGGCTCGATGTCGTATAGGTTGTGCCTATGTTCTCCTTCTTGTGATTTTGATGGACTTCTGTCTTACATCGAGGTCTTTCATCCATTTGGAGTTCATTTTTTATAGGGTAAAAGTGAGAGAAGTGGTAAGTTTCATTCTTTTGCATGTAGCTGACCAATTTCCCCAGCACCTTTATTGAAGAGACTGTTCTTTTTCCAATCGGATGTTTTTCCTGCTTTATCAAAGATTAGTTGCCCAAAAGAGCCGAGGGTCCATTTCTGGGTTTCTGTTCCATTTGTCTATGTGTCTGTTGTTTGTGCCAGTACCATGCTGTCTCTTGTGATCACAGCTTTGTAGCATGCTTGAAACCGGCATTGTGATGCCCCAGCTTTGTTTTTCCTTGTCAACAGTTCCTTGAGATTCGGGCCTCCTTTTCTGTTCCATACAAATTTGTTCCAGTTCTTTGAAAAATGCTACTCGGTATTTGATCAGATAGCATTGAAAGTGTAGGATTGCTCTGGTAGCATGGACATTTTAACTCATGTTAATTCTTCCTATCCATGAGCATGGAATATCTTTCCATCTTTTGTGTCTTCCCAATGTCTTTCAAGCAGTGGATTTATAGTTTCTAGAATATAGGTCCTCCATTAGCCACTCTGTTAGTTAATTCCAAGGTAACGATGTTTTTTTGGGTGCTATTGTAAATGGATGGATTCCCAATTTCTTTCTTTCAGTCTCATTATTCATGAAATGCAACTGATTTCTGAGCATTGATTTTGACATCGCCACATTACTGAGCTGCTCTATAACTTCTAATAATTTGGGAGTGGATTCTTTTTGGAAGTTTCATATAGAGTATCACAGTGTCATCTGCGTATTACAGAGAACATTTGACTTCTTCTTTGCCAATTTGGATACCTTTTATCCCTTTTTGTTGTCTGATTGCTGTTGCAGTAAGAACTTCTAGTACTATGTTGAATAATAGTGGCTAGAGTGGGCATCCTTGTCGTGAAACCTGATCTTAAGTGGAAAGGCTTCCAGCTTTTCCCCATTGAGAATGATATTTAGCTGTAGGCTTTTCATAGATGGTTTTTGAGATTGGAGGAATGTACCCTATCCCTACACTCTAAGGGTTTTAATCAGGAAAGATGCGTCAGTTTGTCAAATGCTTTTTCTGCACTGAATTGAGAGGATCATATGGTTCCTGAGTTTTTTCTGTTGATATGATGTACTCACGTCTGATCTGATTTGCGAATGTTGAACTACGCTTGATCCTAGTGTATGAATCCCACTTGGTCATGATGGATAACTTTTTAATATACTGTTGGATTCTATTAGCCAGGATCTTGTTGGAGATTTTGGCATTCCATATTCATTAGGGAAATCGGTCTGTAATTCTCCTTTGGATGGGGTCTTTCTTGCCTCAGTTTGGGAATCAAGGTAATATTGGCCTCATAGAATGGAGTTTGGTAGCTTTCTTTTGTTTCTATTTTTGAAATAGCTTTAGGAGAATAGGTATTATTTCTTCTTTGAATGTTTGGTAGAATTCCCCAGGAAAACCATCCGGGCCTGGAGTTTTGTTATTTGGAAGGTTGTTTATCACTGACTCAATCTCTTCATAATTAATTGGCGTGTTTAAAAAATCAATTTCTTCCTGTTTCAGTCTTGGTAGTTTATAGGTTTCCAGGAAGGCCTCCATCTCTTCCAGATCGCTTAATTTATTGGCATATAGCTGTTGATAAAAGTTTCTAATAATCCTTCCAGTTTCATTGTTGTTGGTCATGACCTCTCCTTTTTCATTCATAATTTTATTAATTTGGGTCCTTTCTCTATTCTTTTGGATAAGTGTTGCCAGCGGTTTGTCAATTTTATTGATTCTCTCAAAGAACCAGCTTCTAGTCCTGTTGATCTGCTCTACTGTACTTCTGGTTTCTAATTCATTGATTTCTGCTCTTATCTTGGTCAACTGCTTCCTCGTGAGTGGATTAGGCCTGTTCCTCTGTTGCTATTCCAGCTTCTTGAGGTGAGAATATAAAAACTGCATTTTAGATTTTTCTATTTTTTTGAGTGAGGCTTGGATGGCTATGTATTTCCCCCTTAGGACTGCCTTTGCAGTATCCCATAGGTTTTGGACCGTTGTGTTTTCATTCTCATTGGTCTCCATAAATTGTTTAAATTGATTTTTGATTTCCTGTTTATCGAAAATATTCCTGAGCAGGATGGGTCTTAGTCTCCAAGTGTTTGAGTTTCTTCCAAATTTTTCCTTGTGGTTGAGTTCCAATTTCAGAGCGTTGTGGTCTGAGAATATGCAGGGGATAATTTCAGTCTTTTGATATCGGTTGAGACCTGTTTTGTGTCCCAGAACATGGTCTATTCTTGAGAATGTTCCATGGGCATTAGAATAGAATGAATATTCTTTGGTTCTGGGGTGTAGTGTTCTATATATATATATCTATGAGGTCCAACTCATTGAGTATGGCATTCAAAGCTCTTGTTTCTATGTTGGTTTTCTGCTCCGGTTCTCTGTCTATTGCTGATGGTGGAGTGTTGAGGTCCCCTACTATTAACGTATTTTTATCTGTATGTCTCTTTATTGTGGTTAAGAGTTGGCTTGTGTATCTTGCTGCTCCCCTGGTGGAGGCATATATATTTATAATTGTCATATCCACTTGTTGGATACATCCTTTAAGAATAATGTAGTGCCCCTCTGTGTCTTTAGTTTAAAATCCAATCTGTCTGATATGAGAATTGCTACCCCAGCTTTCTTTTGAGGTCCATTGGTGTGAACAATGGTATTCCATCCCTTTACTTTCAGTCTGAATGTATCTTTAGGTTCAAAATGAGTCTCTTGTAGACAGCAAATGGATGGGTCATGTCTTTTTATCCAGTCTGCTACCCTGTGACATTATGGGAGCATTTAGGCCATTTACATTGAGACTGATTATTGAGAGATATGATTTTATTGATGCCATGCTGCCAGTAAAGTCTTTGTTTCTATAGATTGTGACTTTCTGTTCTGTATCACTCTTGGGGCCTTTTTACTTTTATAGAACCCTCCTTAATATCTCCTGTAGGGCTGGTTTCGTGGTTACGAAATTGGTCAATGACTGGCGATTCTGGAAGGTCTTTATTTCTCCATCAATTCTGAATGACAGCCTTGTTGGATAGACGATCCTTGGCTGCATGTTTTTCTCTGAAAGAGCTTTAAAAATGCCCCCCCAACCCTTTCTCTCATTCCAGGTCTGTGTAGACAGGTCTGATGTAATTCTGATACCTTTGCCTTGGTGCATGAGAAATTTCTTTGCCCTGGCTGCTTTCAATACTGTATCCTTGGATCTAATATTTGAGAAATGCACTATGACGTGACGTGGCGTAGGTCTGTCGTGGTTGAGCTTGGGAGGGGTCCTCTCTGCCTCTTGGACAGGAATGTTTGTTTCCCTTGCTAGATTAGGGAAGTTTTCAGCTACAATTTGTTCAAATATCTCTTCTAGACCTCTGTTTCTCCACCCCCTCAGGGATGCCGATGATTCTGATATTGGAACGTTTCATTGAGTCAGTAATCTCCTGTAACCTACATTCCTGTGCGTGGATTTTTTTGAGTCCAGATTCTGTTTTAGCTTTTTCTTCTACTAACCCATCCTCCAATTCGCCGATTTGTCTTCTGCCTCATTCACCCTGGCCGTCAGAGCCTCTAGTTTTGACTGCATTTGGCTCATAGAATTTTTAATTTCTGCCAAATTCGCTCTCATTTCCACCCTTAGAGATTCTATATTCTCATTAACATTTTCGTTAATACTTTTTTCAAGTCTACACATCATCTTGACCATTGTTACTCTGAATTCCATTTCTGATAATTTGGTTATATCCATATCCATTAGTTCTGTGGCAGAGGCCACAGACTCATTGTCTTTTCTTTGCTGGGGGGGACTTCTCCTTCTCGTCATTCTGATGAGGAGAGGTTGCAGGGTTGTCCAGAGCCCTAAATTATTGACTGGCCTGGCGCCCTTGTTTTATAAGGATCTTAGGGATGTGGGCTTCTTGATTTTTCAGACTGCCTTCTGGGGGAGGGGCCTGCCGCACCGATACTCAGGCAACCCTGTTTGGGTAGAGTCTCCGTGTCCCCTGCGAGGGGGGATGAGGATGGGCACACTGTGAGCCGGAATTTCCAGGCTTTTGATTTCTGGCGACTTTCCCTGGCGGTTTGCTGTGCCTCTTCTGAGAGTCAGAGCAGCAGTGGCCGAATCTCAGCCTCTGTCTCAGAACAGAGGGATCGCGGACCGTTCTCCACTGATGTTCTGGCCATTTTAACTCTGTTACTGTTGTTGCTGCTCAACCCTGCAGCATCCCCGGATGTGCGCCCCACACCCGGCGTCCCAGCCCTCACTTCCCGGGCCGTCGCGTCTCTCTCCTTTGTGTTTCTAACACCGCCTGCCGCCGCCGCGCACTCCTGGAGCTCCCGGTCTCAGTCTGGTTCCAGTGAGCACTCCGGAGCTCCGTGAGAAGTCTGGTGGCGCGCGATCCCGGGCTCACAGTCTCAGTCTGCTCTCTCGCGGGTGCCGGGTGCCGGTCCGCGAGTCCACCCGCTCCCCTGTGCAGGTGGCTACCGCTTCCCGGTGCCCGAATGCGGTGGCTCCCTCCCCCTTCCATTTATCTTCCGATATCTGTGTGCGGTTTCACAGCTCCCCGCTTCGTACCTCAATACTCAGCGCTGGAGATGTTCATTTGTAGAGATCCCGATGTATCTTCCTGCGTTTCAGGCTGATTCCATGGATGTTCAGGCTGGTGTTGTACCTATCCAGCTCGACTCAGGGGACCGGCTGAAAAAGGGGTCCCCTACTCCTCCACCATCTTAACTCCAACCTGTTTCTGTATTTATTAACCTGCTGAGTATCATATGTTCTGGAATATCCACTGTATACTCATGACAGAAGGAAATGAAAAAGATAATTACCTAGAAGGTGTGTGAACATAGTTTTGATTTTATTAACCACCTGAAAAGGTCTTGGGGACTCTCAAGAGTCACACTTTGAATACTACTTTAGTCCATCTACTCTTTCCCCACTGCTATTTTACACCTTATATCTTTTTAAGCCTCTAGACATCCTCTCTTATTCTCACATGAAATCCTTGCTTTCTGTCTTAAAGAGCAAATGGAATGGGATAGGCGGGTGATGGGTGGTGGGGAGGGCACGTACTGCATGGTGCGCTGGGTGTTATACACAACTAATGAATCATCGAACTTTACATCAAAAACCAGGGATGTGCTGTATGGTGACTAACATAATAAAATAAAAAATATTATAAAGAATAAATAAAGAGCAAATGGAAGTAGTCAGAAAAGAACTTTCACCACCATACCTACCCATCTGTAAAGGTAGACTGCCAGCTACAGCTGAGGTACAATCAATGGCTAATGATATCCCTCAGAATCCTGTCCCACACTGCCGTTTCTCAAAGATACCACTTTTAACAACTGTGCCTTCTCTTATCTCATAAATTTTCCTTTTCAGTCATTGCAGTCAGCATGAAAATATGCTATAATATTTCTCACTAAGAAAAGACTTGTGGTGCATAATCTCTCTTGAGCTACTGTCTGATCTCTTTGTCTTTATAGTAAAAATTGTCTTGAGTTACCTATATACAAAATGTTCTCCAATTTCTCTCGTAGTCTTATTTTTATATAAAACAGCTTTATTGGGTGTGACATATGATAAGCTGCAAAATTGAATGGACAGAGAGTTCCCATATGCGCTCTAGTCACCCTTCTGCTCAGCAACCCCCATCAGCATCTTCTACCAGAGTGATGCATTTGTTACAATTGATGAACCCACTTTGACACTTCATCATCATCACCCAAAGGCCGTAGTTTACATTAGGGTTCACTTTTGGTATTGTACATTCCATGGGTTTTGACGAATGACATGGGGTCACCATTATAGTATTATGCAGAGTAGTTTTACTGCCCTAAAAATTCTTGATATTTTACAGCTATTCATTTCCCCCTTCCCTCCAACTCCTGGCAACCACTGATCTTTTTACAGTCTCCATAGTTTAGCCTTTTCCAACACATGACGTAATTGGAATCATTCAGTATATGGCATTTACAGATTGGCTTTTTTTTAACTTAACAGTATACATTTAAAGTTCCTCCATGTCTTTTTATGGCTTGATATCTTATTTCTTTTTAGTGCTGAATAATATTCCATTGTCCAAATGTACCACATTTTATTCATTCATCTCCTGAAGGACCCTTTGGTTGCTTCCAAGTTTCGGCAATTCTGAATAAAGCTGCCATAAACATCCATGTGTAGGTTTCTATGTAGACATAAATTTTCTACTTGTCTGGGTAAATACAAAGGAACAGAGTTGCTGGTTTGTAGTGTAAGAGTATATCTAGTTTTCTAAGAAACTGCCGAACTGTCTTCCATAGTGGCTGTACCATTTTTCATTTCCACCAGAAATGAGTGGTCCATATGTTGCTCCATATCTTTGTGAGCATTTGGTATTGGCAGTGTTTGGATTTTAGCCATTCTAATAGCTGTGTGGTGATATCTAATTGTTGTTTTAATTTGCAGTTACTTAATAATATGTCAAGCATCTTTTCGTATGCTGCTTTGCCATCTGTATCTCTTTGGTAAAGTGTCTGTTAAGGTCTTTGCCTCATTTTTTAATTGGGTTGTTTTTTTCCTTACTGTTGAGTTTTAAAAGTTCTTGATGTATTTTGGATTCTAGCCCTTTATTAGGTTGTCTTTTGCAGACATACATATTCTTCCATTTTGTGACTTGTCTTCTCATTCTCTTGATAGTGTTGTTTGCAGAGCAGAAATTTCTATTTTGATGATGTTCCAGCTTGTCCATTATTTCTTGGAACATGTCTTTGGTATCTTGTCTAAAAAATGATCACCATCCCCAACATCATCTAAGTTTCTTCCTGTGTTATCTTCTAGGAATTTTATAGTTTTGCATTTTACATTTAGGTTCGTGATCTATTTTGAGTTAATTTTTGTGAAGGGTGTAAGGTTGGTCTAGATTCATACTTTTGCATGTGGATGTCCAGTTGTTCCAGTACCATTTGTTGAAAATATTCTTTTTGCTCGATTTAAATTGCCTTTGGTCCTTTGTCAGAATCTATTGATTATTGTCATCTATTTCTGGGCTTTCTATTCTGTTCGTCTGTTCTTTCACCAGTGCCATACTTTCTTGGTTACTATAGCTTTATACTAAGTCTTGAAGTCACGTGGTATTAGTCCTCTGACTTTGTTGTTTTTTTCCAATATTGTGTTGGCTATTCTAGGTCTTCCGTTTCTCCAAGAATCAGTGTGTTTATATCCACAAAGTAACTTGCTGGGATTTTGCCTGGGACTACACTGAATGTATAGATCAAGTGGGAAGAACTGACATCTTGGCAATATTGAGTCTTCCTGTCCATGAACATGGAATATGTTTACATTTATTTGGTTCTTCTTTGATAACTTTGATCAGTTTTGTACTTTTCCTCACATAGATCTTGTACATATTTTGTTAAGATTTATATCCAGATATTTCTTTTTTTGGGTGCTAATGTAAATGATACTGTGTTTTTAATTTGAAATTCCACTTTTCATTGCTAGCATATAGGAAAGTGATTTATCCTACACCTTTGCTGTAAACACTACTTTGAAGAGGGGTGTTTTGGTCATTTCTTTCTGATTTTCTACATAGACAATCATGTCATCTGTGAACAAAGTTTTATTTCTTCTTTCCCAGTCACTATATGTTTTCTTTCTTTTCTTATATTAGCTAGAATTTCTAGTATAATGCTGAAAAGGTACAACAGAGGCGGGCATCCTGGCCTTACTCCTGATCTTATTGGGAAAGCAGCTAGTTTCTCACCATTAGTATAATGTTAATTGTAGGTTTTTAAAAAATAAGTGTTCTTTTTCAAGTTGAAGATGATCCCCTCTGTTCCTATTTGGGTTTTCCCTTTGTTGCTGAATAATTTTTTATTGTATGGCTATACTACAATTTGTTTCTTCATTCACTTGTTGATGGACATTTGAGTTGGTTTCAGTTTTTGGCTGTTAAAAATAAAGTTGCTGTGGGGGTGTCTGGGTGGCTCAGTTGGTTAAGCATCTGCCTTTGGCTCGGGTCATGATCCCAGGGTCTTGGGATTGAGCCCTGCATCAGTCTCCCTGCCCAGCGGGGAGTCTGCTTCTCCCTTTGCCCCTCCATCCCACTCATGCTCTCTTCCTCTCTCACTCTCTCTGACTCAAATAAATAAATAAAATCTTTTTAAAAAATAAAGTTTCTGGGAATATTTGTGTACAGGTCTTTATATAGACACATGTTTTCCTTTCTAGTATGTGAAGACATAGGAGTGAAATGGGTGGATGATATGTTGCTTCTATATTTAACTTTTAAGAAACTGCTGGTGTCTTCCAATGTGATTGTACAATTTTGCAGTTCAACCAGCAATGAAGCAGAGTTCTAGTTTCTCCACATTCTCTCTAACACTTGGTATTTTCAGTCTTTTTAATTTTAGCCTCTATTGGATGAGTAGTGGTATCTTATTGTGGTCTTAATTTGCATTTCTCTAATGATGTTGAGCACCTATTCATGTGCTATAGGGTGATGTGTCTGTTCAGATCTTTTGCTCTTTTTTTTTTTTTATTGGCTTGTTTGTTTTCTTTTTATGAAGCTTTAAGAGGTCTTCATGTATTTTGCATTCAAGTTCTTTATTAGATATAAATCCTTTATCAGATATGTTCTGCAAATTTTTTTCCCATTAAATGGCTTAAGAGTGTGTTTTGAAGAGTAGAAAATTTTTGATGAAGTCCATCAGTTGTGCTTTTGATAACATACCTAAGAAATATTTGTCAGCCTAAAGTCACAAAAATTTACATTTGCATGTCCATGTGAATTTTAATTGAAAAAACTTGTCAATTTTTATAAAATCTTCTTGGATTTAGATTAGGATTGTGTTTATTAATCTGTAGCTCAATTTAGAAAAAGTAAATATTTTAAGAATATTGAGTCTTCTAACCTATGAGAAAAGTTTATCTTTCCATTTATTTAGGTCTTTAATTTCTCTTAGCAAATTTTGTAGTATTAACTGTAGGTTTTTCATACCTTTTGTCAGATCTGTCCCCATTTCATTTTTTTTTCTTTTGATGTTATTTTAAACAGCAGTGTTTTAAGTTTTCCCCCCAATTTTCCACTGTTAACACATGGAAATAAAATTGATTTCTGTGTGTTGATCTTAGGTGCTGTATAAGGACTGTCCTTGCTAAACACACTTGTTATAGTAGCTTTCTTGTAGAAAATGCATCAGATTTTTGACACAGATGATTGTTTTCTGCAAATTTTTATTCTTTTCTAATCTAGATGCCCTTTATTTCTTTTTCTTGCTTGATTGTACAGTGCTGGATAGAACTCAGGGAGATTGCTTGGCTGTTCGATTCTC
>NW_024426552.1:55135627-55202835 GCF_017311325.1 Ursus maritimus
TTCCCTATGTTAAGGCCTTGGAATTCACTCCAGGTGGTAAGCCGAGGTCAGTTATTGGGCTTGCCTTGTATGTTTACTGTCTCTCAGGATCAATATTCTTTGTTGCCTGTTGATTTGAAATGGTTGTTTCAAGCAGGAGGGTAAATCCCTTTACTCCTTCTTGTCTACAGGCAGAGGTCTTTATACTATTATAAATCCATATAAATCCATTCCAGTCAGGCGTTTATCCTCACCACTCTAAGGCAGTTGCTAAATTCATTGGTCCTTCTTTTTTGGCCAGTTGGTATTTGGAATAATTGATCACTCTCTCTTTCTAGGTACTTCCTTCACTTACAGTGCAGGATTCTTCTTGGTACTCTTCCTTCGTCCCTGACTATTCTGTCATCTTTTTTGAATTCTACTCAATTTCCAAACCTTTAAATGTTTGAATGGACCATGGATGCTTGGTCTTGATGCTGTTAATACTCTGTAGATGGTTTCATTCAGTCTCATGACTTTATATACCTTTTATGGGAAGATTAGTCTAAATTTATATTTTCAGTCTATCACTTTCTCCAAAACAGCGTTTTCTTATATATCCAGCTGCTTATTCACCAATACACATTTGGTTGTGAAATAGGCAAGTCCAAAACTACTTCTGAATTCCTGTCTACCTCTAACCCTTAAAAATGTTCCACTTGCTAGTTCTCATTTTGGTAAATGGCAACTCTGTTGTTGCACTTGCACAGGCCAAAAACTTTGGGGTGATTTTGGCTTCTATTTCTCTCAGACCCAGTTTTTTGTTCCACCAGCAATCCTGTGTTGTGGGGTTTTTTTGTTTTTGTTTTTATGTGTTCCTTTTTTTTTTTTTTTTTTTACAATACCGTATATCCAGCATCTGACTACTGCACTTTGATTATCCTGATTCAGATCCCATCTTCTCTCTCCTGCATCAACAAAAAGCTATGGTGGTACCCTTAAAAAAGCTATGGTGGTACCCTAAAGCAATCACCGGTACCTTCCTTTATTTTTCTGCATAGTTCTTATTATCTGATATCTTTTTATTTTAATTATTTTTCTCTAATTAGAATGTAAACTGCATAAAGACAGGGGCAGCTGTTCAGTACTATACCCAGTACTTAGAACAGTACCTGGCACAAAAGTATGTACCTTAGTTCATACTGATAAATGAATGTCCTGGGTTTTCTCCATCATTTTTAGTATGTAATCCAGTTTCTTTTTAGGCTATAGGACCTCCTATGAGCTCAGAGTTATTCTTACTAAATAAAACATGACAAGAAGTTAGAGGTTCTCTCGTGTTCTAGTGGTATTTGAGTTTGCAGTTACACTTAAGTTTTTACATTATATTATTTAATTCACTTGGCTTCACTCTTCTATGCTTCTGTTTTGAGTGTTGTTTGGGGGAAGTTGTTGAAAAGACTTGCATTTTTAAAGCTGATGTCACTTAAACACTTATTAGTTTAAAACAATTCAGGTTAATTATTGAATGTGCTTGTAATAAATCTGATTCATCTAAAATTTAAGAAATTGTTGAGAATACCTAGATACTGTGATTTTGCTAGTTTCTTAAAAATGTGTACTTCAGTTGTTGCTTTAAAGATTATTCTAAATTTGAGGAGTCTGAAAGGGTCCATACCTAGAGATTTTTGGAGGTTTTGTTGTATTTGGACATAGATTACAGTAAAGTTTGATTTGTAGAATGTTTGCATATATCTATTTTGTAGATTGTAACATTTGAAAGATCCTGGAACCTAAAATGTCCAAAATGTCTGCCATTTCCATAGTTTGAAAAAGAGATATGGTAAAAAAATATATATGTATATATAATCAATGTACCAAAAAAGGTAGTATTAAAGATAGATTTGTGGTAACTTCTATTACTTTTTGGTTCATTGTTGGGAGTAGGAGAGGTAAAGTGAACTGTTGTCACTTTATACTTGCATTTCAGACACTTTAATGTGATCTCTAATATGAATGTCAAGTCATTTTGTTTGTTTTTTTAAATAACCCATAGAAGTTATAGTACATAAATCATTACATTATATTTTTCTGTCACAATTCTTTTTGAATATTTCCAAGTGATTTGTGTTGTCTGTACACTCTAAATCCTGACTGACTGTTCAAATACACATGAAAAATCCAGACAGTTTTATTTTCATGGTTCTAGTGTTTTCATGGGAGGTACAGGCAGGAGGAAAACACTTCTTTGTCTTTCTCTCTGAAAGGATAATAAGTTCAATTTAATTAATTAGTTAATGGTACAAATGGTATTATGTTTTTCTTTGTCCTCTAGAGTGTACGGTAGCCAGGAACACCTTCTGATAATGTTAGGTAGAGTCTTGCCAGATATGAAAAGTTCAGGTCTTTGTTGTTCCTTAGCCTCTTTATATTCTAGACTTTTATCGCTTAATGAAGGACTTACTTCAAATAATTTAGGTCTTTATAAATAAACATTTATGTTTCTCCAGGATACTCTTCTGTTCTGTCAAACTCCACTTCATATGGGAAGCGGTAGTCTCAGTGTTTGGGAGACTTTGAGAAGTGAGGCATTCAGATAGTGACTTTGGTATAAGAACCACGTGGAAAATCTGTTTCTCCACAGTTTAAAGATTCCATGTAGGGAAATCTTACTTAGAAATGGTTTTTAACTTTTGGGTTTTGTCTAGGATTGGAAATGTATTAGACCCTTGTTTGCAGGCAACACAAACTAACTTTGGCTGACTAAAACAAACAAGGAGATGTATTATTAGAAGCTCATGGAATTTAAGGGAGAGCTAAATTATCAAAACTTGTTCAGAGCTTTAAGGATTGAAACAACAGAAAATTGTGCCAAAGTTTCCTTTTGCAAAAACTACCCAGAATAACTCTGTAGAAAAATTGGAAAGTAAAAATTACTCATTTTCTCCTAGATATTAAAACAAAAGATGAAAAAGTAAAACCTGATAGTTATATTAATATTTATGAGTAAAATTAAGCTTACTAAAAATAGCTATTTGTAGGTTTTTTAATCTACTCAAGGTCTTTACTAGGGGGTCAGTTTTTCTAGTCGAATCTATCAACCCTTTTCTAGGTGGTTTTTCTGTCTTTTATGCTGAGAGTGGCTTTCCCTATTTAAATATTGTAGAATATATTTAAATATTGTAAATATGTTTTTGAGTCAGTGGATTAGTTTTTTCTTTTTCCTGTCTCCAAATACTCCACTTGAGTAATGGTGGCTCACTAGGCCATATTTCTTACCAGTTGTAAGGAGGTAGGATTTAGCACTATCCCACCCAGGTTATATTGCCATAACATAGCACTAGGGACTGGGTGGCTTGAACAACATACTTATTTCTCACAGTTTTGGAGGCTGAGAAGTCCAAGATCAAGGTGTGAGCAGATTCAGTTCCTGGTGAGGACCTTCTTCCTGACTTGTAGACAGCCACCTTCTTGCTTTGTCCTCACATGGTAGAAAGAGAGCTTGTCTTTCTTCCTTTCCTTATATGAACACTAATGTCACCATTGGGGTTCTACCCTCATGACCTCATATAAACCTGATTACCACACAAGGGCCCCATCTATAGACAGTATCACTTTAGAGATTAGGGCTTCAATATAAAAATTTGGGGAAGTGCAAATAGTCCATAACACCTTATCCTGTCTCTTCTCCACTTCTGCCCAAGGAGGACTTAATTGTTTATTTTTATTCTTAATTTGCTTTTATTGTGAACATTACTTATAAATGATTTTGATATTAAAGAGGAACACACAGTAAAAACTGGAAGTTCTTTCCTTAATCCTCTGTATCCCACTCTCTAGGGGTAACTAATGTTATTTGCCAGAATATACAAAGTTATTGTCAGTATATGTGCAGCCATATGTGCCTCTTTTTTACAGTTTGATCTTCAGTCCGTGAGTGTGTGAGTGTGTGTGTGTGTGTGTTTAGTGTGAAGGCAGGGATCTGTTTCCAAGTATTTTGCTCCTGTCATTTCAGCATCTTGACTAATTCACTATTTCCCCACTCATACAAAATACTTTGTTGTATATCAGTAATATATATATTACAGTACTAATATATATATATTACAGTACTTATATATATATATATATGTATGCACACACATACAAACTGTTGGTCAGTTTGTGCACTTAATTGTTTTTAGGTACTAATAGTAAGCTTTTTGTTATTTTTACTTTAGCATTTCCCCTCCCTCCTACTGGGCCACTGATATTTTTCAAATATGTCTTATCTATTGTCCCTACTCTAGTTTCAAGAATTTTTATCAGAGATTTTGCGGCAGTTGCGTTGAATTTGTGTGGTGTGGGGAGATATGATGTCTAAATGGTATTAAGTTTTCCTACAGGAACATGACATATCTTACATTTATTCAAGTCAATTGCTCAGGTTTATAGGTTCTTTAGAACTTTATTAATGGGCATTTGAAATATTAATGTTTTGCAAATACTGTCTTTTCTATAATAAATTTGTAAAGGTTATCACCCATCATGACATGTTGATTGTATATTTTGGATATATTTTGCATATTTTATATGCACCCATATTATTCTAATAGCTCGTTACTTGTCCTTCTTAGGTTTTTCAGGTAATAGGTTTTTCAAATAATAATTGTCTGTTCCTTTCTAATGCTTTTCTTTCTTCCTTCCTTCCTTCCTTCCTTCCTTCCTTCCTTCCTTCCTTCCTTTCTCTTTCTTTTACCTCATTGCACTGGAATTTCCATTGTCAGTTGATAATGATACTGCACCGTTTTGTCTTGATCTTTTTTTAATAGCAATGCCCCCTTTTTCTATTTTAGTATTGTTATGATGGCCACGATTTCAGAATAGCCTACTTTATTATTATAAGAGTCCTTCTTTTCTCACTTGTAAGAGTTTTTTAAAAAATCAGATAATGAATGCTAAATTTTATAAAATGCCTTTTCAGCATGAAATGAGAAAGTCAATGTGAGCTTTCAGTGTGATAGTTTAAAAATATTCCTTACATTCTTGGAATATTCTACTTCATCATTGTGTCTTTTTCTTTAAACACAAAGCTGTGTATTATTTCATAATATTAAATGAAAATTTTCATCATAAATTGTTCTTTTTATTTGTATATTTTCTGGCTTAGTACTAGGCTTACGATAGCTTGCTAAAATACATTACAATACTTATAAAACTTATATGTCTTGTATTAATTTTAAAAGCTTAGTAATTATCTACACTTAAAAGCATGATAGAACACAATGGTAAATTTTGAGGACCTGATACTCTTTTGGGGCAATGGTTAAAAAAGAATCTTTTTCTTTCATAACTGTTAAGTAATAGTCAGTGTGAATTGTCTGTCATTTTTTGAAATATATCTTTACTCATCTCCTGGATGGTACAGTTGCTCTCTTGTTTGTTTACTTATTTTTTTAAATTCATTTATGATTTGAATGACACAGTTTGCCTATTTCTTTATTTATATTTTATTTATCCATTTATAGTTTTTTTTCTCCCAAAAGGGCTGGTGGAAATAATAATTTGTAAAGTTTTTGTTGTTGTTTAGAACTGTTTGAACATGTTTAAACACATTTTTCTTGGTTATTTTTTAAGTGATACCCTCTACATTTTTGTATTTATTTAAAAATGTTAATAAGACATAACTTTAAATTTCAAAGATATTATTTATACAGTGTATTGTTTCTACAGTTTCCATGTTTGAGTGTTTATATTGGTTTACTTCTGAATTTGAATATTTATTTTGTCAGGAGACATGTGAGTCATAAACTCTCCAAGGGCTTATATATATGTTCTAATATACTTGTCAATGAGCAGCATCTTGCTTAACTTTAGTGTTCATAAATATTAGTCTTATTTGTCCTAAAATAATTTAGATTTGGCCCATCACTTTCAGGAAGGAAGTCAGTATTACAGGGGAGAAGTTTGATGTCATTTTATTTTAACTTTTGCTTGTGGCCTTTTTTTTTCTTCATCTACAAAATGGAAAAAAATTGATTTCACATTTACATAAATGTTTTTTAAATTAATGCTTTCTGGTAGTTGATCTATCTTAAATAAAGTTTTTTATAGAGATTCTTGATAGAGGAACCTTCCAGAAGATACTTTGGTATTATATTTGGTTTGACAGATCCTGCATGTATTAGTGATCTATTGTGAATAAAGTACCCTAAAACTCAGTGGCTTTAAAACAATGTGCATTTATTATCTCTCTTTGTGTCATGAATTTGTGCATGGCTCAGCTGGGTTCTTTGCCTAAGAGTCTTTCACAAGACTGCAGTTGAGGTGTCAGTGAGGGCTGGGATCTCATTTGGAGCCTTGACTGGGGAATGATCTCCTTCCAAGCTTATTTTTGGTCCAATCTAGTGTTTTTTCCACTGTGACACATATTGGCAGGTATTTGATTTATTTGAGAGTCACTCTTTGGGTCTAACATTTAGGCCCAGGAACATCTACCTCTTTTGAGTCCTTCCTATTATTTAATCATAAACATATGTCTGTATGTGAATGTGTGGACGTGCAGGTGAGGACCTATAGAAGGGCAAGTGGGAGGGACAGAGGGAAACAAGAAGGGAGGGAGAATGATCATATATTAGTATAACTTTTTTCTATTTTAAGAACTATTTTTTCCCCCATAGGTGCCTTAGCTGGGCCAATTATTGTGGAGCCACATGTCACAGCAGTATGGGGAAAGAATGTTTCATTGAAGTGTTTAATTGAAGTAAATGAAACTATAACACAAATTTCATGGGAGAAGATCCATGGCAAAAGTTCACAGACTGTTGCAGTTCATCATCCGCAGTATGGATTCTCTGTTCAAGGAGAATATCAGGGAAGAGTCTTATTTAAAAACTATTCACTTAATGATGCGACAATTACTCTACATAACATAGGATTCTCTGATTCTGGAAAATACATATGCAAAGCTGTTACATTCCCGCTTGGAAATGCTCAATCCTCTACAACTGTAACTGTATTAGGTAGGTACACTTGAATTGTATATTTTGGTGGTAGGGGCAAGGATCATAATAAAAGTTTTTTTCAAGAATTTAAAGTAATTGTATATATACATATAGTCTAGATTTGAAATAATTCAAATGTGATTTTTCAAGTTTTGTCTTAAAATTCCGTGATTCTAGGCTCTCTCAATTTAAGCAAAATTTTGTATCTACCTGCCTATCTATATAATGCCATGTGGTTCTTATTTTACTTTCTTCATGAAAGATTGTTTTTTATTTATAATGCGAAGTGCTGAGTGTTTCTGACATTTTCAGTATTCTTTCTCAAAATTTCAAACTTTAAATTTTCATCTTTAAATAAGCTTTTCCTTTTATTTGAATGATTGTTGTTTTAGAGCCATTTGTATACTTCATGTTTGTTTCTGAAATCAGATTTTATTTCTGCTACTGTGGATTTCATAGCTGTTTGAATCTTGAGCCATTGCTCATAATGAGCAATCTTCTGTTTTTTCCTATTTGATAACTGTTAGAATTTATGGTAGAATTTAAAATGAGTTTATTAACATTAAGATGGCCACTTGCAGTGAAAAAGGTACACCAATTTGGAAACACTGGTTTGTACTTTTAGAATAATAGAATAAATATTAAGGAATAATAGCAACCTTAGCCATTTCCAGCCAGAGTAGGACTCCTTTAACCAGCAGTCTTTGCTCTGTGTCTACCTGTTTGTCTGTTGGGGACTTGGTTGGATCTGCCGACAGCTCCCCTCCTCAACCCTCCTTCTTCACTTTCCTTCTGTGTTACACCCTAGTAAAAAGCCCTTTTCCTTTTTTTCCTCCTTTTTTCTTAGCGTTCCCTTCCAGAGCAGCAAACAAGTGCACAGCCCCTAATATTTAAAGGCATCATTTCAGGGTCTCTGACATGCAGGAAAGCCATTTTGTCACGTATTTTTTCATGTTGAGAGATACTATTTAAAAATAGAAATGAAATTAAATATTTGAGGACTTCATATGTTTATGATACTGCCTGAACAGCTGTGGGGAAATATAACTCATGTTTATGAAATAGATAACTTTTGAGAAATGTTTTGATTAGAAGGCAAGGCATAAAATAAATTTCTGAAAAATAAGTGCAGGCCATCAGAGTAATAAAAAAAGGTGACAAAAAAAGTTCATTGGCTAGAAAATAATAGTTTGTGTGTGGAAGAGGGAACCCATGGGAGTAAAGGGGTTTTTTGCTTTAAATTTTAGTAATTCCGCTTAAATTGATACAACACTCGGTGGTTTAAAACTCAAGACTGTTTATAGTACAAGACCATATGATTTTACCTGTACCTACGTCTCTAGCTTCATTTATTTCATCTCTTGCTCCACTTTCCTAACAGATTTAATAATCATGATGAACTATTTGCAGGTAATACCTGTTTATGTTTTACATGTGTTTTTCTTTCTTCTTGGATTGTTTTTCTCCTGTCTCTCTCTTCCTACATTCTTGTATTTAACTGCTGTTCATCAAACCACATCCTTTTATAAGCTATTGTTGAAATATATACCCACTTGCAGTTTGATTTTTTTTTTTTTTAATCTTTTTTGGCTCTTTTGCCATTGTTATCTTGAGCTTATCTATTGCAGCAGTCTCCATACTGTTTCTTGTGTGTTTTCTCCATTATAAACACATGGTGGACTGCAACTCTGTGCTTTAAAATTTAACTTTACCTCTCTAAGGCCTACAAGAGTTCCTAGTATGTAGCAGTCATACACCATTTAAGTGTTATTTAACTAGGGTATACGAATGGATTGGTGAGACTTAGTAGTCTACAAAAATTGTATAGGAAAAATAGGTGAGCCAGTCCTTGAATTTTGGGTAGGTTTGGGATAAGCAGAAGGGAAATAAGAATAGGGGGAATAAATGAGCCAGTGCAGGGAGGCAGAAAACAACATACATTAAGGCAGAGTTCTTTTTAGTGTCACCATTGTTGACATTTTAGGCTGGAATTCTTTGTTGTAATGAGCTGTCCTGTCGGTTGTAGTGTTTGGCAGGCTCCGTGACCTCTACCCACCAGATACTAGTAGCAGTCTTTCAGTTATGACAACTTAGAATGTCTCCAGACGTTGCCAAGTGTCCTCTGGAAGAGATCACTCATTGTTGAGAACCCTCATTAGTGGAACTACTGAATAATTTGTTGATTGTTCAAAGGATTTATGTAAAGTATAAGAATTAAAGGTTAGAAAGGTTGAGTAGGACTGCATTAAAATAACTTGAATGTTGTGATGGGGAATTTGAGCTTTGTACTACTAGAAATGGCAGGTTGGTAGCAGGTGTTATGCTTCTCACCTCGCTTCTTCTACTCTCAGACTCTTGCTATGTAAAGTGTGGTTGCTGAACCAGTAGCGTTGGCATCACTTGGGAGCTCGTTAGAAATACAGAATTTCAGGCCCCTACCAAACTTAATGATAAGTCTACATTTTATGAGGATTTCTAAGTGATTCATATTCAGAGTAAAGTTTGAGAAACACTGCTTTGTTCACCTTCTCATCTTGCTTAGAGGCATATTTAAGTCATAGTAGACTAGATATAGGGAGTAATGTGATATAAGTTGTGATATATGAAGATCAGTCTGGTGTTTTTGATGGATTGAAATGAAGAAGTCCTAAAATTATAATCCCTCAGCCATGTGGCCATGAAGGCTTGAAATTAATTCTCTGATTTCTGCCACTTGAGAGAAGAAGGGAGCTATTACAAAGGAATAGCTGTCAAGACTGTAACTGATTGGATACAAGAAACAAGGGAGGTTTGAGCATAAACAGGTTTTGAACCTTGGTGATTAAGTTATGTTACTGTTAATTACAGTGGGCGTGTCTGAATGAAAACCAGGTGTTGTGATTGAAAGGCTAAGATAACGAGATCAGCATTTGCTTTGTTAGTTTGAGAATATATAGGCAAACAACACCAGGCAGGTGGTCAACTCACAGGTTGACTGTGGAGTCAAGTCTTGTATCAAAGTTAAAGAAAATTAGGGATCATGTAGATAGTAGTGTGTATCAGATAAAAGTTTCTAAGAGAGATGCAAACAGTAACTGAAGGCCCAGAACCCAGTATTTATTAGGGCAGAGATTAGAAGAAATGAAGAGCTCAAAAAGAGCTTTGAGAAAAACTCGGGCAAAGTAATACTACTTATATCAGAAGATAAAAATTTTAAGATTACTTTAGCAGCTTTTTTTCCACAGTGAGAATTAAGCCCTACAGAACATGATTTGAATAACCATTTTTTCAGTTTTCCTAAGAATGGTGCACAGCTAGTATTCTAAATGTATAGCCTTTACAAAAGGTACCTTAAGGCATTAGTACTTAATTCTTTTGGAACTGAATGTGAAGAACTGTGTCAAAATTTCAAATTCTACCAAATTAAGAGAATGGCAAACAAAAGTATTAAACCTATAGATTACGTGGTAACGTTAAGAGTTTCAGTGGAGTGGTAGTAACAGAAATCAAATGAAGGGAATGTGATATAACAAAAAAGCTTTGGGAAAATTTAACAACAAATGCCCCATAGTAGAACAGTTGTTTCGCAATTGCTTACTTCTCTTGATGGGATATTTTATAGTTGTTAAAATTATGATTAAGAGAAGTATTGCTGCCTGAGGAAAAGAACCAAAAGATTGTAGGTATGCCATCATTATTACATCCATATAGAAACTAGAAAAAGAAAGAAGTGGAAGAAGATGATAATAACTGCATTAGGATATTGTAGTTGTGGATTATTTCCCCGTTTTCTCAATTTTTAGAAATATGCTTTTGCAATAAAAATGTAGACTCCCACTATATGTTGGCTAACTGAACATAATTAAAAAAAAAAAAGATTTCCATTGCTGTGCATGATGGAATAGCAGGGACTGGATTTACTCTCTCTCTAACAACATGAAACCAGGCAAATAAGAAACAGTTTTTAATCACTGGACTATAGGCAGTGTAGGATTATGATCCCTGAAAGAAGGAAAACAAACACAGTGAGTCCCTGTAATGTTCTAGCTTCCTCCTTAGGCAATTTCCAGGCTACAGCTCGGTGACAAGGATTTGAAGCAGAGAATGATGGTGTCAGGGAATAAAGGAGACATATTGGAATTCAGGGAGGACAGGTGATTAGAATTTGTGGAGCAGAATACCGGAAAGCAGAGAGGAGCAGAGAGAGAGTGTGTGTGTTTTAGAGATCTACAGAAGGGCCCTCTGACATCTTTGGGTTAGTACTGATCTGTGTCCACGGTAGAGGAAACATTTGAAGTTGGGGAAAGAACCAGCAGAAAGCATTAGATCTAACTAACAGTCCTGGTGTTCACACAGGGCTGGGAAAACCATGTTCCCTCCCTTCAGAGTACACAGGACATTGTAGCATCTTAAGAGGAAGCAACTGCAAAACTGCTAGACAGGGAAGGGTACAGAGAAGTTAACGAAAATATTGAGGTATATGAGAAAAGTAACTTTAGAAAGCCAATAAAGTCTACAACCAGGAGATTGATTCCCTTCCGAAGAAACAGAAATAACGTAACTTAAAATTGACTTTAAAATAAATGTTTAAGTTCCCCAAAGATAAAAGCTTCTATTAATGATGGCATAAGTTGTTCAGACCATCTCTCCCATGGGGTTGAAATACAAAGTACCACTGAAAGTTCAAGAAAGTAAGAACATAGTGAGAAATATAAGTTAAAAGAAAATCTAGGAAAAGGTGAAAATAGAAATAAGGCTAACACTGAAAGGTGCATTCAGCCTGAGGACTTTTGATAATTCAGAAGAAACACATTTTGAGAGCCTTGAGAAGAGAGATAGATTTCTAAGTGTAGTTCTGCTCAAGATGGGGGATGTCTAATAACCCTTTTCTTATTCACCTGGAATCCAAAGGCTTACATTTTTGGAATAGTAGGAAACTAGAAGTAAACCGGCCTTCTTACAGACTTACAGGTTTATAATGACTTAAGTGGTCTGATCTTAAATTCAGGAGATCCTGGACTGGTTAGTGATTTCAGGAGTTTAGCAGATGAAAACTCAGATCTTTTCTAGAGGAAAAGTACCTTTATTCTAGACCTCAGATTATTTCTACCCTAATTATTCAAACACAGACATATAGTCTCCTTGACTTGGCAGGTATACTAGTAAAGAAGACCCCACAAGCAGCAGCCAGCACAAATAAGACAACAGAGATAGACCTGCAAAGATATAGGATGTTGGAATTATCAGACACAGACTATTAAACAGCATCGTTTAACATTTGAAGAGATAAGTCAATCTATAAAATTTCTGCAGAGAACAAGAAACTATAAAAAAATCACATAGTAATTGGCCTTGAAGTAAAGAAGTAATTTTTTAGTGTATAAAAGCAGTTAACCATAAAAGGGAAATTAAAAACTGATAAATTTTAGTGCATTTGAATTAAAAACTTCTGCTCATCAAAACACACCATGGGGCAAAAAGATAAGCCCTAAACTGGTAGAGGGTATTTTTACCACATACAATAAAAAAATGGCTTTCCTTCCAAATCAATAAGAAAAAGCAATTGGTTTTAATAGGCATTTTGCAGAAGAAATTCCAAATGGGCTATAAACATGGGAGGACCTTTAACCTCATTCATAATATGAGAAATTTAAAAAAACAGGCTCGACAGTACACCATTATATACATACAAGATGGATGGACATTGAGAAGTCAATATCAGCTGTGGTGAGTGTCTGGACCGACAGTTGCTCTAAGGTTGGGAGTAAATTGTTACTTTGGAGAGCTTATTGGCATTACCTGGTAAAGCTGAAAATAAAAATAGTAGTAGCAACTCTACTGCAAGGGGCAAACTAGAGAAGCACCTGCACAAATATACCAAGATACACCACTGAGAATGTTTCTTATAAAATTGTTTATACTAAACAGGAAATAGCACCAATGTCCAATGATAAATAAACTGTACAGCAGTTAAAATTAATAATTTACAGAATTGCATGTAAATTTAAACGATTTAAAAACTAAAAGTAAAAAAACCCTGAATTCAAAATGATAAAGTAAGTCGGACTGTTCTCAAATAGATTAATCTCAGGAGCACAAAGTTGAGTCAAAAACTATATAAAAATGCATATAGTTCAGTACCATTCATTTAAAGTTCAGAAACAGGTAAAATGCAATTGTTATTTAGCTTTGCATTTGTTGCTTGTAGACCTGTCTTGAAAAGTAAGCAAAAATTTATTTCCAGAGTCAATATAATGATTTCATACTTGGGCGGGTAGGTGTTAGGATCAAGGAGAGGCATGTTGAGCGACCTGGGAGGTACTAATGTTTTTTATTAACATGTGTGGTGTTTACACAGATGTTTACTATAAAGTATTTATTACATGTTTGTATGTACTTTTCCCTTTGTTATTTTACAGTAATACATTTTATAAAATACATAAGGAAGTACATAAGGACAATATTAGTATCGCAAGTAAATTATGAAACAAAAATAGGTAGATACAAATCAAGAACAGATGGAATTGAAAACCAGTTGGAAACTTTGGAAATAAATAAGTTACTGAGATAAAAACTTAATATATAGAATAAACTATAGGCTTGAGACAAATAATTCATGAGGTGAGACTGAGGAATTTATGCAGAACGAAGCACATGAAATTTGCTGGAAAATGTGAAGAAATAGGATATATGGAAAGTAAATTGAAATGGTCTAAACATTAAGGTTGCTTTCACTTGCTGAGGAGCTTTCTTTTACTAGAAAAAGATAATGGGATATGCATCCTAATACACATTTTAATAAACATAACTATTGCAGACATTACATTTTAACAGTGTAGGTTCTGTACTGGTAACTTAATCTATATTTTCTATAAACGTTTTTGCTGCAAAATGAAGCACTGTGTCTTAAAACTACATCTTTCCCCCTTTCAGAGTAATACTTAAAATCTCATAATGAAAATTATGATCCAATTTACAGGAATTTTTCCTATACTAACTTTGGAGAGGACCTCATCAGTCCCTATACAGAAAACGTCTCTCTCTTGGGAGAACCTTCTTTTAAGGTTTTGAAGTCCTGCTGAGTTTCTTGTTTGTCTTGGCTCATGATCTTCTCCTTTTCCAAGAATGCAGCTGACGTTGGCATTACTTAAAAGCATGTGTGTAAATTTTATATGCATTTGCCCTGAAGCTTATGAAATATGGCTAGATAAGGCTTGGAAAGATGTAAATATATTCTTCATTGAAATGTGACTAATTATTTTTTAAAATTTAAACAGTTGAACCCACTGTGAGCCTAATAAAAGGGCCAGATTCTTTAATTGATGGAGGAAATGAAACAGTAGCAGCCATCTGTATCGCAGCCACTGGAAAACCAGTTGCACATATTGACTGGGAAGGTGATCTTGGTGAAATGGAATCCACTACAACTTCTTTTCCAAATGAAACGGCAACAATTGTCAGCCAGTACAAGCTGTTTCCAACCAGATTTGCTAGAGGAAGGCGAATTACCTGTGTTGTAAAACATCCAGCCTTGGAAAAGGACATCCGATATTCTTTCATATTAGATATACAGTGTAAGTAAACAATAACATTTGCTTTTTAAACATGTCGTGTATTTTAATTTCCTTCCTGTGACCTAATTCTATGTCAGACTTGTTAGTTTGAATATTTAATATTCAGATATTCTTACATCTTTTTCCTTGTTGACATTTTTTTCTTAATTTTCTTAATTTGTGGAAATTTCATTTAACCAGAACATTTTTTTACTAGTTCGTAAAGATGGACAGTGACTTTAAAGTTGCTTTCCAACTTAAAATTGTTTAGCCTTATCCTTTTTAGACCTCAAAAATAGGCTGGACTTAAGCAAATTGTGGAAACTTATACCTCAAAATGTGTAATACTTAGAGACAAACAACTTCTCCAGTTTAGTTAATTTAACTGTTACTCAGTTTTATTGATTCTGCCCATGATTTTTTCAGCAAGAATCTTTCACTGCCTAGATGCATATTAATTAGTTTGAAAATCTTTGCTTTTCAAATACTATTTCTCATCTGATTTTACTGATCGTGTTGTAAGATTCTCATAAAGACAGTATTTTAAAGATATCATTGGGATAATGACCGTTGTAGATAAGGTTCAAAGCTCGGCTCATCTATTTTTATTTTTTTGTTAAGGGATGCTCCCTTGTGTGTAAAGTTTTATGTGTGTATACGTATGTGTGTATACTTCTTCCTGTACATTAGCTGAGTTGTTGACACGTTCTTTATGTAGCATTTAAAAATTTTGAGCAGAAGAAAAAGAGATAATGCACATTAACTTAAAACAAGGATAATGCAAATCAATAGGTTTTTAAAAGGAGGTGTTAGAGTTTTTATTCTTAGTGTTTTATTTTTTGATATGACATAGGTGGAATTTTAAATTGCGCATACTCGCTACACTTAATGGTTTCTAAAGCTAATTTTAAGAATCTTTTTCAACATTTATAGGGTTGAACTTGGGAAGTTATCTTACATGAATATTACTGCCATTTTATTCTTGAGTGCAAATACCTTCTTTTCACTTCTCTAGAGAATCCGATTAAAACTTCTCTTTTTCCTTTTCCTGCCTTACTTTCACAGACTCTTAACTTTTTCCTTTTTCTTGTAAAATTCAGATCCCAATTGTAAGTACTATTAATATTTTCCTTATATGTATTTTGTCCTTCCTTGTATCCAGTAATGATTGAAATTTTCTTCAGTTTGTATTATGTACATTATGCTTTTTTGGTTGTTGTTTGCTTGAATGCCATCTTAAATATAGAAAAATATTTCTTTTAATGTAAGACTTATATAATTATGGCTTAGATTTATTGGCTTGCTCCTAAAATGTTCTTAGAGTACTCAAAATTTTTTCCGTCTTTTTAATTGGGACCTATAAAACATGTGAACAAAGTTTAAGGAGATAAAATCTTATATCCAAAGTTCAGGTCTCAAAATTTGGAGGTATTCTTTGGGGATACCTTACCTTAGTACCTATTCCCTCCTCCTATTAAAAGAAATTAAACTCACAGATATCTGTGCTGTTCCTTCAGCAACATTTTTTAGCACCAGTTACAATAGTGTTTGTTAATTCTTGGTATTTATGAGGCGGGCATTTCTTAAAATTACTAAGGTAATTAATTGTACCTTAGTGCAAGTTTAATTTTTTACTACTCTTCTTTGTAAACCTTGCTTGATACTAGATAATCTTCCCTGACAGAATTAAACTGACCAGGTCTCTCTCTAACTTCCCATCTGGTCATATAGGATTTATCTAGTTTACTGTGTAACTCACAGGAGGGTCCCTGTATCATGCATAAGTGACATTTCCTTAGGGAAGCTTTCATGACCTTCCTCAACCTCATCCCCAGTCTAAATTAGGCCCTTCTTACCTTCTCTATACCATCCTATTCCTTTCCTTCTTGGCTCTCAAAACAGGTTTTAGTTTAATACTTTTAAAATATTCTCTTCCTTACTAAAAGCTCTTAGAAAATAAATTTTATAAATACAGAGTCTATATGTACACTAAATACCTGCAACAGTGCCTGCCACTTACTAGGAGTTAAACAATAGGATGGTTGAATGAATGATTTGAATTGGATTGTATGGTTTAAATGCATAAATTTATATTGCTGGTAGATATGGACACTTGCTCATTTAACTAACTATATTACACATATACCAAAGACATCTGGGTGCATTGAATGGATAAAATATAATGTTTTACAGCAGTTGAGGCTACAGATAACTTACTTTAGTTGTAATTATAGCCTTAGAAAGTTTGTGTCACATCTCTACCTACCCGTAGAATATTAATTAATTGTAATACAGGGAATCTAATCTCTGTAATTGACTTTGTATCTCTCAGGAGATATTTTCTTTCAGATTGAACATTTCTTTAAAGACAGTTTTATATGGTGACTTGGCGTCTCATCAAATTAAGTAGTATAATATATTTCCTTTGTTCATAAATCTGTGCTTCTCATAATAGGACTCTTATATTTTGTTCTTGGTGATTATATGTTTGTGAATATCCTTATATTCAGTGTCCATAATAACTAGAACTGTACATGCTATAGTTGCCTAGTGTTTGGGTACTCATTGTCCATTCATGCACTCATTCTTTCAGTCAACTAATATTTATTAACTACTGTCTTCCACACTGGTTATGTATATTGACAGAAGGAAAAATGATTTCTGTTCTTCTAAAGTTTAGTCATTATAGTAATGTTTGTCATTATATATTGCATTTATCATTAACAAAAGATAATTTGTACGGTTATGCATTTATTTTATAGATGCGCCAGAAGTTTCAGTAACAGGCTATGATGGGAATTGGTTTGTAGGAAGAAAAGGTGTTAATCTCAAGTGTAATGCTGATGCAAATCCACCACCCTTCAAATCTGTGTGGAGCAGGTAATAATGTCAGATACTTCTAAAGGGAAATTATTTAAAAATGAAAAGTATTCTTAAATGCATATTTAAAGTTTTTTTTTTTTTTTTTAATCAGTGTAGTACATGATGGTAGTAATGGCTGAAAATTAAATGAAGGGTTTCTGAGTGGTCTCCTGTTCCACCCCTCCCCTACCTTCCTACCCATGCAGTTCTGGTCCTCAAAGGCTACTTTTTAGCCATTTAGCAATTCCTTCTGGTAGTTACCGTCTTTGGTCTTAAATTGCTACTTCTTAATACTATCTATTGACCTCTTATAGTGACAGATGAAAATTTAATTTTATATCTACCCCTTCACACATAAAGGTACCCGTATACATATTCCTCCCTTCACAAGTTCCAATGAAATTAAGCCACTTATAGTTAAACTCTGTAATCATTGTTTGCCTCCCCATGACAGGTAAATATTTACTCACAGTAGTATACTGGAATTCTGGGGTTTTTTTTTGTCTAAGATCTTTGTTTTCCCTGAGGCTAATAATTCTTAGCCTCAAAGAATATCCTTAATTCTCTTTATCAGTGAAATTTCAAACTGTTATACTAAGGTTTTCATTTGTATTTCTCAGTATTTGGGGCCTCCCTTTACTCTTGAGACTTGTATCTATCAACTGTGTATAATTCTGTCATTTTTTAAAAAATCATTTCCCTTTTTTTAATTTGCTGTTATTAGACCTCCTATTTATTATATACTAAACGTCCTTTCTTATTTTTCAAACAGTTTTTGTTTTGTTTTTCCTAGGAAATTTCCTTGTTTTTTTTTTCCCCATTGATTTAATTGATTTAAAACATTTTGGAGGCATATTTTTAATTTCTTTTTTTTTTTTTTTTTAAGAATTTATTTGGGGGGGAGGGCAGAGGAGAGGCGTAGGGAGAGAGGAGAGAAAATCATCAAGCAGACTCCCACAGAGCCTGATCCCTGGACACGGAGATCATGGTCTGAGCTGAAATCCAGAGCTGACAACTTAACTGATTGAGCCACCCAGGGGCCCCCATACTTTTAATTTCTAAGAGCATTTTCTTATTTCTCTTTCATTTCATAGCATTTTTTTCTTATTTTATGGATGTAATGTCTTGTTTCTTCCTAGGGCACAATACTAAAGTTATTTCCCTTCAGAGAGTTTTTACTGCTTCTTACTTTATTGTCTCTTCTTTTCTTCCTTTGTTTTTTGTTTGGTTTTCATTTTGTAGATATTCTTTAATTTTCTCAGTTGTCCAGTCATTTCACAGTGATGCATTAAAATATTAAAATGTATTAAAATTCTGAGTGGAAACTCTGTCTTTGGGTGGGGATTACTCATTAGTAGATACCATTTAGAGTGATCAGGTAGAGTGTTATTTCCCCGGGGAAGCTTCAGATGTCACTCAGGAAGACTGGAAATCTTTTTTGGTGGCCATTCAGTTTATTTATTGAATTCAGCTTCGTTCTTGTTTTTAAAACATAAATGCCCACTATCTGCACAGAGTTGAGAGGAGTCTATTTTTTCAACTTTCAACTAATGTCCGTAATTGTAGCCCTCTGCTTCACTCTGGCCTTCTGTAGTAGTGCAGTGAGTCAGACTCCAAGTCTTGGGTTCCTTGGACCACATTGGCTGCGTTCCCATTCATATGCCTCGTGGAAGCACTTCTTCAGCCCAAAGGGGAGCTTTTCATCCTTAGTGCTGTTGACATGTTGAGCTGGATACAGCTTTGTTGTGGGAGGCGATCCTGTGGGTTGCAGGGTGTTTAGCGGCATCCCTGGCCTCATACCCTATTGTGAAAACCAAAAATGTCTCCAGACTGGCCAGTTGTCCCCTGGAGACACAATCACTCTGATTGAGAAACAGTGGCTCAAAGCATATATTGTTTCCTCCATCTGTTTTCTGTCTTCTAAAAGTTTGTTGGAACATCTTGTCTCATGAATTCTGCCTCCTTGTGGGTTTTTAATAGCCTTAATTCCTTTACTCTTGTTTTAGGTGGGATTTTGTGGAGTAAGGAAACCGTGATATTTGGTCAATCTGTTGTCTTTAAGCAAAGATACAGTTTTTAAAGTAGAGAAGGGTTTTTTTTTTTTTCATTTATATTTTCTTAAAAGTGGGACGCAGTCATTGGTTAAGATGTGTGATAGGTTATTTCTAAAAGTCATAAAATTCCAAGTTCCCTTCCTAGTATCTGTACTTGGAGATGTCTTTTTGGGTAAGACATCTAACGTCTCTAATCCTTTGTTTCCTCACTGATAATAGTACATTATAGAGTTGTGAGGGTAGAGACAATGAATATAAACCAGGTAACATAGGTAAAATGGAGTATAGAATGTGCTTAGCATATCATTTGCTGTGAGCTTAATGTGATATTTAGGTTTTTCTGACTGTGGGTTATTTGAATAAGCAACTTTAAAGGATTATAAGCCATTTATATATTTCTCATAATTAAAGGGATTAGAATTTGGGTCTCAAAGTGCAGAGAGATAATTGGCATTTATATACTCCATATTCATTCTCATCCTCCTAGAAGTTCACCTTTTGAAAGTTGGTGCTTGTACAAATGTTCTTTTCAAAGTTTTTGTAGAAGAAGGTTAGTTGTTTTTGTTTTTTTAAACCATATAAGAATATTACCTATTTTCTTCAATGCTAAATTAAAGTTCCTGCACTGTAAAAGATTTTATTGACTATTTTTCCTATTTACCATTGGATTTGCAGAACAAAATCATTCCTCCTATTGTCCAGTGTTGGTTTTGTTTCTTTCTACCTTTTTGTTATTTTTTGTTCTTATTCTCTTCGTAATTAGTTGTCAGCCTTCTGTGTACGTAGGTCATTGAAAGGAAAAACAATATCTTATTTACTTCTGTATCTCAGCAACACCAGCAGAGCAGAGTATGGTTAATATTAAGCTCCTGGCAAATAATGGATGGCTGAGTGAATGAATAAATGAACCTTTTGAAAATCTGCCTAGCTTAGACCGTAAAAGTTGAGCACCTGGTTTACTTGACTTTTTGTTCTCCTAAAAAATAACTCACGGGCTTTAAAAATAATTTCAAAATAAATACCTCTTGGTGTGTTTTTACTACTCTAAGGTTGGCAGTATGATGTATAACAGTATACTTAGTTCCATTGCAGTGAATGGCTTTAGAGTTTATGTCATAGTGGGATTTTATTCCTATTGTGGTTTATAGTAATGTATACACTAGATAGGACCTCTTAGCCAAATTAGTATAGACACCATTTTTAAGAAGTTATTGATGCAGAATGGTACCTTGGTTTTTACTGTCACAGATGCCCACTTTACAAGTGAGATTATTTTATAAGAAGACGGTTTTTGATGCTTTAGAAACTAACCGTCTTTGAATGGGGCACAGTACAGATTTGCTCAGTATGAACTGATGCTCTTTATATATGTTACAAAAGGTGCTAAAACATTATCATGCACTTAAATGGCTTTTATCTTAAAGTTCTTAAGAAATTTATAGATATGAATAGATCTATTCACTGAGAATTATTTTTAATTCTTTTGATACTGTAGGTCTTCAAATAATATATTTTTCTAATGTTCCAGTTTTCTGAATATAATTCTTTAAAATCACCTAATTTTTTTTCTTTCCTTCCCTTCCATTCTAATATGTTGGCCTACTTGTACTTATGTCAATTGCCATTTTGAAAGAAAGGGTATTCTTAATGGATTTTATCAATTAGTTCATTTTTATTGAAATAAAATTCATATCTTATATATTTCCATTTCATAGTGAATTTTACCTAAAGAATGCCAGTTCTTTCACTTAACATCTCAAAAGTTTAAAATCTTATTTTAATAGCTGTCAGTGAATAAAGTCTGAAGATACTTAAAATAATTTCATGCTTTTTAAAATATAGGTTGGATGGACAGTGGCCTGATGGTTTATTGGCTTCAGACAATACTCTTCATTTTGTCCATCCATTGACTTTCAATTATTCTGGTGTTTATGTCTGTAAAGTAACCAATTCCCTTGGTCAAAGAAGTGATCAAAAGGTCATCTACATTTCAGGTAAGCTACTATCTACTCGCAAAATGAGTTACTTAAATTATTCCTGTAACGACAGTATTAATAACACTATGTTGTAGTTGGTAATTTGTATTTGCTAATATGCAGATTTCTCAGTGTGAGGTTTTCCAAATAATCAAAAAGAAATATAATAGAGTAGCCCTACCTGAACCACATATGTAAAGTGGCTTTACTTAAAGAAATGTCAGAATGTCTATGCAGCAAGCTTATATACATTTTAAGATCTTTGCTTATAGTTAATTTTTCAGTTACATAGTATTAAGTATTCCTTTTATAGGTAGTGTGTACTTTTCTAAGTCCTCTCATTTTTATACCTGAGAACAAACACTGGGTTGGTTCGTTTGTTTTTTTTGGTGACTATTCAGGATACAGGTGTCTCATAAATAAAATGGGATATTGACTTTGATGACCACCTGGCTTATTAAATAACGTAGTCAGTCACTCAGTGTGGAACTATATCATACTGAGTTACTGAGAGTGAATGCTAGTGAAAACTTTCTAATGAAATAAAATTTAAGATTTTTCTTATTGTCAGTCCTTAAGTCACTAAGAACTTAGGTTTTTCACATTCCAGTTGTTTTGCTATGAATGTTTTTGTTAATTTGAGTATATAAATTCGGGTACTCACAAAATACAGTTAGAGCTAAAAATACATTTTTTTCATGGGTGTGGCTATAAATTATCAATGTAATGCTCATTTATAAAAATTATACAAAATATTTTGAGCATCTACTTACTACAAGAAGATAGCAATCTTCATGTCTAAACAATGGAAAATTAAAGGAAAAAGGAAGAGAACCTTGAGGAAAGCAGGTTTGTATGGCAATTATGTAATTATGTAAACTCGAATAGTTAGATTTTTAGAGAAATTTTAAGCTGGCTTTAATGTTATATTCTTTGTCTTTGTATGATCACTCAATCTAAGAACAGTCCCCCATACTATTTTCTCATGGCATTTCCCACAATTTGTAGTTGTATACTTACCTTGTGTACTTATTATCTGTCCGTCCTCATATTTAAGCAGTTTGTGGTTGCTTCATTTACCATTGAATACGCATCACTTAGTGCGTGGCACATGATAGGGATGATACAAATATATTTTTGCATGAATCTCACAAGAAGCTTAGAGCTGTGTACATCCCTAGCTGGCCCTTTCTGCCAGTAGCAGTGCTTTGGTGAAATCAGAATGAGATTAAATATTAGTTTATTCTTCTCCCTTTGTTCCCTTAAAGGTTTTTCTTCTGTCGGTCTGTCTCTCCCTTCCTTCCTTCTTTCTTTCCCTTTTCTCTTCTCTTCTCTTCTCTTCTCTTCTCTTCTCTTCTCTCTTCTCTTCTCTTCTCTTCTCTTCTCTTCTCTTTTTTTTCTTGGATCTTAAAGCCGCAGGGAATGCATATTTAGAATGTAGTTATCTAAGGACTGTTTATTTTTTGTTTCTGTTGTACAAAATTTGGTGTGGGGTATTACTTGTAAATCGCAGGTTCAATGTGTTATTATGTAATCATTTAAATATTGAGGCTCAATTTGGACATTCTTGTATATACTGATTCTGTTGATGATATCCTAAATTTATTATATCTTTTGGCATTCTGAATCCATTTCCCAGTTCTTTCAACTTATGTGTCCAACTGTCTGTTAAAATCACTAACTCTGTGTAGAGGTATAATAAGCATTTATGGCTTAACATTCAAAATTTAGGTCCTGATTTTTCTTCTGCCCCCTGCCACCATACCTCTTCTTCTAACAGTTTCCCTCCTTTCTGTGATTGATAACTATCATCCTTCTGTTTGCTCAGGGTTTAATCCTTGATGCTTATTCTTGATTTCAGTTGTTGTTATCTCATACCCCATCCAGTCCATCAACAAATCCATGGCAGCTCTTCCATTAAGAACCTTACTATTTTTCCACTTCTGCTGTGAGTAGTCTGACCCAAGCCATCAGCAACCCTTACTTCATTATTAAAACAGCCGTTTAATCTTCCTACGTTTAATCTATCCTCAAAAGAGCAGCCAGAATGATCCTTGTGAAGGGCATGTCAGATCATGTCACTTCTTCCCTGTAAACTTTTCACGCACTTCTCATTTGACCCCCAATGAAAACCAAATCTTGCTATGTCTTACAAGGGTCTATACATGCTCTGATCCTAGATGACCTCCTCTCTTACTATATCCCTTGCTCACTTGGCCTTGTTGCCGGCTTCCTTGCTGTTCTTTGAACACAGCAAGAACGTTGCTACCTCAGAGTCCTTGACTTGTTTCTCCAGCTGGAAAGCTCTTCAGATATCCTTATAGCNCTTTCCCTCATTTTCTTTAGGTCTTTGCTCAAGTTTCACCTTCATGACTATAATTAAAATTAAAAATTGAAACTTCTCTTTTCTCACCCCTTTTATTCCTTTCTCTGTCTCCTTCTCTGCCTTATTTTTCTCTACAGTATTTATTGCCACATAACATCTACATATTTTATTTATATGCTTTTCTGTTTCTACTGGAACATAAGTCCTTTCATCTGCTTTAATCACGTTTGGCATGTGATAGGTGTTCAGTAAACTTTCTTGCATGAATGAAAAAATTTGAGAAGAAAACAATCAGAAAAGAATTAAAAATCCAGAATGTGCTTTTATATAGTTTTATTTTCTTTGACAAGGGAATAACATAACACTGGTGATAAACTTCACACATCTATTGATCAACCTCCACTAAGTCCTAAAAGAGAGGAAATAAAATTTTGAGTAAATATGAAAAATCAGTTAAGTACTTCAAAAAGATAGCATTTTATGAGATGATTTTCTTTAATCATTAGAATTAAACTTTACCTTTCTATCCAGTGTCTTTAATATTAAATACAGTACACTACGTTGACTTTAGTTATTGCCACTGAGAGCTTCTTGGAGGACGTTAAATGTCCTAGATATAATACTGCCTTTCCAAAGTGACAAGTAAATCCTAATAGGCTTTTATCAGAATAAAAGGCCATAATTCACACAGAGTAAACAATCAAGCTGTTGATCTTTTTTATTGTAAATTATATGTACCCTTTTTCCTCTAGAAAAAATTTTTTTACCTCTATTAAAATTGATATGTAAAAATTTAGGAAATGATACTTTAAATTATTTCTAAAACAAATGCATCTTGTGACTGGAGACTAAAAGATCTACTCAGAACAGAGTAGAGTTAGCAGCTCTGTTTGAGGGAAATTATAATTTTATTCTACATTTTTTCCACATCAGTAAGTGTAAGATTTTGGACAAAAGGTGATTGATCCAAGATTGCAATATGCAACTTCAGTTATTCCTCATGGAGGTATAGTGAATCTTTGTCCAAACGACTGCGGCAAATTGTGTTTTTCTAGTTGATCTTGATGTGCTTTTCCCTGATATTTTGTACTTTTCTTTGAGAGTAGAGGAACAAATTTTTATATATCATGTAAGTTCTCCCATGCCTAAAACTCAAAGTATATTCCTATGCAAATCTTGAATTTTGAATCCTATTGATTTTAGGAATTAGGTATAATATCTGGCATAGGAATCCACACATAATTAGCAGTCTTTAAAATTCATAGATTTTGGTTTTGTAAACAATGCATATAAATTGTAAAAGAAAAAATCAATTAATTCATTTAATTTTTTTAATATATTAGGCTAAAATATACACTTTCTAGCTACAGAAGCCTTACTGGGCTATTTGTTTCCTGTTTGTCAGAACTCATTAATTTGAAAAAAAAAAATTCTTCTTTTGATTGTAGAAAACTCACAGTCTCTACTAGTTCATTACATTTGTTATATACTCATTTATCACACATTCTGCAAATAAATAAAAAAAAATGAAATAAGGAAAGCTGTGGGGAAGGATTTTAAATTACGATAAATAAGTAGCTATCAGTGATTACAAAATAGCCCTTTTGACTCCTTATGCAAATTCTAACTCTCAGTGTAATTATCTTGGAGCAGGGCAAGAATTCGAAAACATGAATAAATGTCTTGTGTGCATTGTCATATATATGTCCATTGCTTAAAATACAAAATAATTAACAATAGTCCCTCTTTCATGGAATCATATTAATAGTGAGGGGATGCTGTCTTTATTTGGTGGAGGAGGGGATGGCAGGTTAAAGAATTTCTAGAACCACTGACAAAAAAGATTTTAAGATAGGGTTTGTGCGTTTGTTTTTTTGTTTTGTTTTGTTTTTTTGGTTACTCTCTTTTTTTTAAGTTAGATTTTCTGAAAGCTGTATTTTGTTAAATCTCAGCTAATTAGTGGCCATCCGTGTTTACATAAAGAACATTGCAAGTAGAAATAAAAAATACCAGTGTGTTGTTTTTTTTTTTAAGGGATACTTGGTAAAAATAATGAGTTATGTATCTTATACTTGGTGAGAGTTCAGGCGCATACACTGTTCTGAGAAAAATAACATTTCATTAAGAGCTATCAAAAAGTTTTAAAACCTTACATGTGCAAAAATGTGTGAATTACAAATAATTATTTAGGTGATTTGTACTTATGCTTGAACATGCCGATGCCAGTTTATTGTAATGTTTTTTTCTTTGGAAATCATTGTAAAGATGACATTTAATATTTAAAATTTGATTTTTCCATTAGTCCTACCACCTCAGAAAATACATGAGTTGTCTTACAGATGATTAATTTTTAATTTATTTCTTTAATATCCTGGTTCTCTGAAGTTGCATTATATGATAGGCTTTACTACTTTTATACTAGAAATGATCCTACAATTCCACAATGATTTTTAAGATTGAATTTGTTCAGCTAGTGAATAATATGTTCTTACAAATTAAAACTCTTCTTGATTCGCTTACATATAATATGATAACTAATACTCACTTCAAAGTACTTGGCAGGATTGCCTGTTCTATTGGTTTAAATTCATAGGAAATTAGTTATACTGTACTTGTTAAATTTTATATTGTACTTGCTAAATTTTTACCACATTCTGTACATATGGCATTCCGTGATGAAACCTGTTTAAGTAAGTATTTTTCTTTAGCTTGTAATTTTAGAATAACTTACCCCATGTAGATTTAGTATTTTTCTAACAATCATTTTTTAAAAGCTCTATCAGTACCACTCATTTAAAAATTAATTATAGGAGATTACCATTCGGGTCATTTATTTTTATCAAAGAAGAAATTCAAGATTTTTTAACTCATCCTTTCTTCAAACTCTGGAGTTTTGTGTAACATGACCTACAAATATCACTTAATTGATAATTAACCAGTCTTTAATTTTTACTATTTATGTTTAGTTGCTTTTTAATATTAATGGCTATTTACTTTGTAATCTAATAGCAATACACAGGATCATTTGCATCTAATATTTAAGTATTATTAGAATGTTCTCTCTAAAATATTAGCTACTCTTTGAGACTCCATACTAAAGCAATGTGACACTAAATTTTGCAGATATGGTTGCAATTCTTCAATTTCCTAAAAGTTCAGATATCTTAACCCATGGGATATAGACATGGCAATGACATTTTTATAACACTTGATAACATGGTTTTACTTTGTCTTTCTCTGTCAGTCTCATTTGATAATATAGCCCATTTGGCTAACACAGTTTAAACATATGCTTTTTATTTTTAAATTACTAAATAATGGTATGTACTACATATGTCCTTTCTAAAAATTGAAGAGTTCTCTTTACTTAAGGAAAATATTTTTGAGAGAATTATTAAACCAACAGCTTATACTATGGCCACTTAACAAGAATCTATAGTTTTTCATTCTTTTAAAGATAAGTTCATATCTTATAAAAGTAAATGAAATTAGGTAAAGATGGATATTAAGAAAACATACTTTAATTTTTTTTTCTTTCATTTTATTTCTTTGTTCTTCTGGCTAAGAAAATGTACCTTTGGATTACTTAATCTTTTTGTATAATAATTCTTAAGCCAGCTGTATATAGGACATACAAGTAATGCTTTTTATTAAAAAAAAAAAAAAAGTATTCCTCGAAGTACAATACCAGGCTTAAACTTGGAATAGAATAATTTAGGATTTATAGCATAGGTAATTTTTCATTCCTTTTATTTGATTGGTAACTGGCTAAATGTCAGTTGTGTTATTTTTTAAAAATTCATAAGTACAACTACAGTCTGATCTTAAGAATGAAAAACTATTGTTACTATGAATATATATTCATTAACTATGCTGTCTTTTCAGCGTGCTGCCGAATCAGCCTGCATTGACATCCTTTGCCTTTCTGTGTCTTGTCTATCTTTACTGTTTCCATTAGATCCTCCTACTACTACCACCCTTCAGCCTACAATTCAGTGGCATCCCTCAACTGCTGACATCGAGGATCTAGCAACAGAACCAAAAAAATTGCCCTTCCCATTGTCAACTTTGGCAACAATTAAGGATGACACAATTGGCACAATCATTGCTAGTGTAGTGGGTGGGGCTCTCTTCATAGTACTTGTAAGTGTTTTGGCTGGAATATTCTGCTATAGGAGAAGACGGACGTTTCGTGGAGACTACTTTGCCAAGAACTACATTCCACCATCAGATATGCAAAAAGAATCACAAATAGATGTTCTTCAACAAGATGAGCTTGATTCTTACCCAGACAGTGTGAAAAAAGAAAACAAAAATCCAGTGAACAATCTAATACGGAAAGACTATTTAGAAGAGCCTGAAAAAACGCAGTGGAACAATGTAGAAAATCTCAGTAGGTTTGAAAGACCAATGGATTATTATGAAGATCTAAAAATGGGAATGAAGTTCGTCAGCGATGAACATTATGATGACAATGAAGATGACTTAGTTTCACACGTAGATGGTTCGGTAATTTCCAGGAGGGAGTGGTATGTTTAGCAACCACTAAATGTGACTTAACCTATGTAAATGTTTCATTCATACTAGTTGATCATTTTCAGATTGTTCATACTTTTTCTTGAGGAAGAATAAGCTTTTTCAACTTGATTTTCAAGCTTACTTTTTATATTCTAATTTGACATATGAAAATGTAAAATCTGGGTTCAATGTATCTGAGCTGCTTTACAATTTTTTTTTCAATGCTGTACTACTGTCTCAAGATTTAAATTTTAATGCAGAGTACTTTATTGGTCTGAGGCACACAGGTAAGAAGAAATGTCAACATTAAATGTATGACTTTTTTGGTACAAAAATTAAAAAGAAAAAAAAAAGGAAACTACCTTGGCATTGTGTATTAAATGTTTACCTAAGACTATAATCTCAAGTATAATGTTTGTTAAACATATACCTCTCAAAATTTATCACCACTAAATGATACTACATCAAAATTGACTATAAAACTAATTCAAGAAATGTTTATATATATTTTTAGTATACAAAAAAGTATTCAGCCTGATGAAACACCTTTCCTTTTCAAACATTATTTTCTAAGTTTCTATACAAATGGAATCTTTACCTCTGCATTTTAATGAGCCTTGCCATAATTACTGTAGAGTGGCTTTTCAAAGATATTTTGTTGCACTAAAACTGTGGTAGTAAACTCAGTGAACATGATGTGTGGAAGAGCATAATTAGCTGGTCAGTATTTTTTGTCCAAAACACGTATAAGAGTTATAATAAAAACATGCCTTTTAAACATAATTATTACAATTTTTCTCATCTCTGGAGGACAATTCTTAAATGTTGTATGAACATGGATTTTGGTATGTTAAGTGGCATAGTTTTGTTTGAATGCTTTATGTCCTAAATATAAGAATAATAATGAAAAGATGGTACGCACTTAAATATAGTTCAGAGAGGGCATTTCAGGATATGGAACAACATGGGTAAACTAACATCGGAGTACTGGTTTTCAGAAATGAGACATGTCAGCCAAGAATCTATACGAAGAATTTTTTAGTCCATCTTGTTTTAGTCATCTAATAGTGATGTTGTTCAAACGGGTAAATATATAGAAAAATTAGAATAAACTTGTAAATTTGAGGTTTAATGAGAAAAATCCGATTATAGAACCAGTCACTAACACTTGCTGATGGTTATTGGCAAACCATCACCCTTTTCTTCCTAAATGTATGTATTTGTTTCAAGATTTTTGTTTTTCCAATTAAAACTGGAAACATCATAAGGTTTTTTGTTTTGTTTTTGTTTTTTGCATAATTCATTAAGTATATTCTTTCCAGAAATCATGTATCTTTTGAAAAAGAAATGTTATCTAAATCTTCAAATGTGGATCTTCTTTGTGAGGTAATTAAATTGCTTCTACAGTGGAGTCCTATAAAATTGTAATAATGACAACTATTTTGAAGCCCAAAGAATGTTTTTTCTGTTGATGATTCATTTGAAAAAGAACTGTGTAGAGTTGCCTTAGGTGTTTTGCCAGGGAATTGAAGTGGAAGTTAGTAGGAAAATCGTAAATAAATTATTTTGTTAATAAAAAGGCAAAGTAGGTTTTTTTGTTTTTTTTTTTTTTTTACCCTCCAACCACCCAAATCCTGATGATTCTCATCAAATCTAAAGGAATGTTTTATAAGGCAAAGTTCTAACATGTTCATAGAATTTTGCAAGTAGTCAAGGCCTTATTCTAAAGGATTACAACATAAGTTTCCTTTCTTTGAATTAGCAATATTTTGTGGATTTTAGGAAACTGTTTTATGTCTCTTCCCAAACATTCACACGCTTTTTCTAAAACTATAATATCAGCTAAGGATACAGGTAAGCTCACTGATACATTGTTAAAAATACCTGGCTTTAATCTAATTAACCACTGATACACAAATATTAAGACTCTTTGGTCCAAGTCGTTGGAAAGAAAACTTTTATTGGTAATACCCTGTGATTGAAGTGGACTTTATGTTTTAATTTAAATACCAGCACTGATGTGGCCACAAGAAAAATGGATCTAAAATTCTTGCCGTGGAAGATGTGAATTTGTGGCTTTTTTGTTCACAATTTCATCTTTAGAGCAGTGGTTTGAAATGCTGTGTGAATCTGAGCAGGATAATCACTATATAAATCTCAACTTGAGTATTATCCGAAGGAAATGAGCAATATGTTTTAAGAACTGCATTTCAAAAATACAAATACTTAGTGATTAAGACCTTCCTTTATATTGTGGCCATTATGTGTTTAGGGTGGGCTTTTTTGTTTTGTTTGTTTGTTTTGACAGGAGAGGGTGACATGGAAAACCACAACTGAGTGATACATTCTGTATCTTTAAATCATTTGGCAAACTAAAAGATTTCAAAATTGTAAGAATCTGAAACTAGTTAAGACTTTTTGAAGCATTGCACTGCTGTTTATTAGAACTTTGTTTACTGTACATAGAAACTTATTTGTGAACATGAATATTCATTTAACATTTTTGTTAAATTAATTTTCTAATATCAGTGATGTACACAGCTAATCGATAGGTACATATGAAAATGCTTCTCTTTTTCTGGAAAAGATGGAAGAATGTTTTACTTTATTTTGACCATGTTTATTTTTGTTTCTTTATTCTTTGAACTGGCTTTTCATTTTTGTATTCACTTTAGGGTTTTCTTTCACACTGGTTAAAATATTTCAGTAATGCAGGGATGATGAAAGCAACTTTTATTTTTTCCTGCCATTTTTATTAAAATACATTAAAACTTTAATAGGCTAGGGGTTAACTTTAAAAGTGACATTTGAGGAATACATTATAGTTGAAATATTTAGTATTTTACCATGTGCCTAAAAGGTTTCTATTTGAGAAGTCTAACATTTAAAGAAACCATTAAGGTTTTTCAGTAGTAAGTATTGCTTCTGATAGCCATATATAGGAACGTTTTCTAAAGATAACCCTAGCTAAATGTGTAGCAGAAGGGCTTGTAGGAAGTACAATGTATAAGTGCTAAAAATTGAGATAAATATAACAATTTTATATGTGAAAACATCTGATTTTAGTTTGATTTTGTTTCTGGTAAAGACTAAAAGTATATGAACAAGTTATGAATGTGTGGAAGTAATCAGTGTAAAATATAAGAAAGGAAGAAATGGTACGCATATTGAATTTTTAATTCTAATAGAGGAATGATATGCAGATTTAATTGTTCTTTCTGTTTACTTGTTAATTGGAAATGTATCATCCATAAGAAGCTCCTTTCTCAAATTTTTGGTGTATTGGGTTTGGATTTAACTTTAATTTGTACCAGTGGTATTTTTTACCAAGTTATTTATCAGGTGGTAGCCCTAATAGCCATGCAACAAATCTTTAAATAAAAGTTTTTAAAAAATTCTCTAGAGGCATATTTCTATAACAAGCCTATGTCTCTGTATTACCTTCTTTGTCCTCTTTATGTTATTTGATCAGTGGTGTGTGTGTGTGTGTGTGTGTGTGTGTGTGTATAACGTAGTTTCTTATATTTTAATTAAGTTTTTGTGGGAATTTGAAATCTGTTTTATTTCTTTTCCCAAATAAGACTATATCAGGTTAAGGATACAGGTAAAGTTTGAGAGAGCATCTTAGTTTGTAGGTTAGCCATTATAGAATGCCTTTTGATTGACCATTGAACTCCTATTTCCTATATACACATTATGAATAACATTCTCCACAGTCATGAATTATGTGTTTCTCTAGTCTTAGCAGTTAAAACAAATTTTGAATATGTTCTTGCTGTTGTGAATTTGATGTAAGTTAAATTATATATATTGGCTTTCATTTGGATGAACATATTTCACGAGATATTTTGTAAGTTGGCATTTAGTGTTTTTCACTTATAAACATTGTAATGGCTTTCATTATAAATGCCATTGTTTCTAATTGTAATCACCTCCCCGTTTTCTGTCTCTGGTGTTTAAAATTATACTTGTTTTCCTAAACTTTATCTTCAAGCAGCAGGTTTTTTGTTTGCTTTTGTTTTTAAATAACATACAGTTCGACAGGATTAAGCTTGGCTTCCCTCTTGTTACAACCAATGGAAAGCTCATGCATGAAAGAATCTCTGGAATAGTGTACACGGCATATCACCTTTTCTGTGTTCTAAAAAATGCTTTCTGTTTAATATTTGTTTTCTTCTATTCCAGTAAGCTGCAAGTTTTTTTGTTTTTGTTTTGTTTTCTTTGGTACCTATCTACTTTGAGTTGAGTAGTGATGGTTTGCTTACAAAAGCTTTTGCTGTAAATATCCTTAGGGATCATTTTCTTGAACCTTGATGATAGTTATTTTATCATGTTCATTTCAATTTATGAGGATAAAACTTGATTCAGTTTTGGGTTGTCCTAGTTCGCTTACCTTTGCTGCTGCTGTTCTGGGTGGTGCTATGGGTGAAGCAGAGTGAAAGTGAGTTTAGTAGGATAACTTTAAAATATAATCTTAAAAACTTGAGAGAATAATTCAAGGCCCCATTTCCTTACATGTATAATATTTCTATAGAGATATGATATCTGATTTCACAGTTTCATTTATGAGAAATATCTCAGGAAACACCTAGTCTTGAAGCGACAGTCTGATCTAAAAGCCAGAGGTAACTAGATCTAGAAGACTGGCTTCCCTTTTTAAAAAACATTGTATTACGGGAAATTATACAAAAGTAGGATAGAATAATGAAATGAACCTTCATGTACCTGCTTCAATTATTATCAGTTCATGGTCAATCTTGTTCCATTTAAACTCCTACCCACATAATCCCTCCTGCCATTAGTACCACTGTAAACATATCAGCATGTAGTTCTAAAAGAGAAGGAACATTTAGGAAAAGTAACCACAGATTTATTATTACACAAAAAATTAATATGCAGTTTTATTTAATGTCTAAATATGACCCATATATTGTGATATTTTTCAATCTATATGTTCTCCATGAGGCACTCGCTACTCCCTTGATTTTTGCCTTATAATTTATTTGTTGAGGAAATGGCTTCATGTGTGTCCTCCAGTTTCCTGGTTTGGATTGTGCCAGTTGTACCTCTGTATTTTCTGTAAATTGTCAGGTCTAGAAACTTCCATGAGGTTAAGGTTTAATTTAGGGGGTGGGGGCAAAATTACTTAAGTGGTGGTATCTTCTGTTGGAAGGCACATCATACCTGCTTTTCTTTAGATATTCGCAGTCATTAGATGTTCAGAGCCTGGATCTAACAGGGAACCTACTTAATGTCTAGATTTATTAACTCTGTTTTTTTTACCATACCATGTGCTTTGATGTCTGAATAATTATGTCCGCGCTGCTTTTACCTGAACTTTCCTTTCCATCCTTTTCCATATATAAGGTCCAGCTCAAACCATGTGATTGTTCATTTGTTTTTTTAAATCTTGGTTTTATACTTTTGATTCAGTGGTTCAAAGGTTTGATTCCATGTTCAGTATATTTTGATATTTGGTTTTTATTTTGATACTTGGTAGCTAAAATGCTACCTCTCAAAAACACGTAGATTCAAATGGAAGAAGAACATTGTTGGGGACCTTAACAGTTTTCATCCCAGCTACTGTTTTTAGAGCTAGTCTCCTGTTCAAAATGTTTGGTTTTTCAATGTTAATCAAATAACCTCAACCCTCATATTACCTACGCTTCGCACAGTATGGGTTTAGTGTGAGGTTTATTGTTAATAGGAGTGAATGTAAATATCTTATTTGGTCTCATGTGTTTCAGTTTTTTTGGTTGACTCATCACATCTGAATATATGGCTATTGTTTTACTTCATGATGTAACTGATCATGTTTGTGTGTTAAGAGTAAGATGTTTGCATTTCTGTTTTGGGGGGTTTTGTCATTATATGTGTCTTCATTATTGGTGTTCTCTTCATTCTGCCAGTTCTTCGCAGGAATGACATCTTCAAAAAAATTACACATATAATACATGGTCAGGCAGAAAAATCTGAAAACACAGATAGGCAAAAAGGAGGAGAAATGTAAAGGAAATATCACTTATAAATCTACCGTACAGCGATAATCAATACACCATCCAGACTTTTTCCATGTATGTATATAACTACATATCACATAAACGGGCTCATACGGATTTAGATCCTACTTGAGAAAACCTAATCTATTGTGACTATCTTTCGCTATCAATAAATATACTCCCTGGCATCATTTAAAATGGCTGTTTATTATTCTATGTTGAAGAACGTCTTGAACCTTCTCCAATCCCCCACTGCTATTTGTATAAAAACCTAAGTGTATCCATTCAAGCGATGTGTTCTTAGCCACATGTACAAGGAGGGTACTCGAAAAATAAATACCAGAGTAATCATTATTGTCATTATGTTAATAACTACAGAGCTCTGTTCAAAGCACACCCTAATGGAACATTCTGCAGTCTTTCCAAGAGTCTTCAGGTGGTGCTATTAGTCGGTACAGTTCCTCCAGAACACAGGTGACTCATCTGGGGAGCGTGTGGTCGACCTCTGTCCATACTTGGCCCCTCCTTGCCTCTATTCTGGGTTAACACAACTCCCCCAAGAAAGAAATGAGAAGGGGCACCAGGGTGGCTCAGTTGTTAAGTGTCTGCCTTTGGCTCAGGGTCCTGGGATCGAGGCCGGCATTGGGCTCCCTGCTCTGCTGTGAGCCTGCTTCTCCCTCTCACACTCCCGTTGCTTGTGTTCCCTCTCTTGCTGTCTCTCTCTGACAAATAAATAAATAAATAAAATCTTTAAAAATAAAAAAAAAAGTAATGAGATCAATATTTGGATGGATATAAAGAACTAGATGTATTGAAAAGGTAAGCATCAAAGGGGACTATTGAAAAATGAGATATATTTATGGAGAAAATTGGTAATACAGTGGTAGGTATTATGGGAGCAAATAGAAATTAAGATTGTAGATAATTCGCATTAATGTGTGAATTGTGTGAGGACATCACTGAAGTTTTGGTGAAGGGAATGAAAAAATGAAACAATGTTTCAGTTAATTGTTAGGACCTAGTATCTGAATGTAAATGGGAAAATGACCTGTATATTTCTATGCTTACATTTTTAAGTGGTTTTAGTAAATTGCTATATTTTACTGTATAGAATAGTATTTTTTTCAAATCTTGTCAGATGTGAATTAGGTGAGCACATGTTTGAATAGCTTTCACATTTTTTTATTCATATGTATCAGTAGTAAAGACATTCAGTTTAGTAGTTATAGGTATATTTTTTTTCAAAAAGTAATGAAATTTCTTATGTCTGTATTGTTTCTTTTGGTATGATGTGTTAACAGATTTTTTAACGTTTTCCCCATTAAGGCATATGCATGATATCTCTGGTTATGGGCAGTAAGTTTTTGTTGTATTGGGGAATGCTATTTTTTTTGTTTTCGTAGATGAGTTTCCAATATATGTGGGTTAATATAGCTGCCATGATAATAGGAAGCTATTCTTTTTTTTTTTTTTTTTAAAGACTTTGTTTATGTGACAGAGAGACAGCCAGCGGGAGAGGGAACACAGCAGGGGAGTGGGAGAGGAAGAAGCAGGCTCACAGCGGAGGAGCCTGATGTGGGGCTCGATCCAGAACGCCGGGATCATGCCCTGAGCTGAAGGCAGACGCTTAATGACTGTGCCACCCAGGCGCCCCAGGAAGCTATTCTTTTGAGATACACTTGCACCAGTCCTTTAATGCCAAATATTTTAACACTTTGTCTTGTTTTCTGCTGTTGTAAGCATATTTTCAAGATTTAGTAGGCCATTTCCTTGGGTGATAGTAATGTTGCTTCATGTCAGTCACTCAGTAGATTAGCTGAATGTTTAAGAATGCCAAATTTTTATACATTTGCTTGCTTTTTTGTATTTTGTTGTAATATAGAGTCTATGTAGATTATGTGGGCAGATGTGGAGGAGACAGTGTTGGAACTAAATTCTCAATTTTCATTAAAATCCTTGGCTTGAATGCAAGAAATTTCAGCCCTTCTTTTTCATTTCATACTAGTGCTCACCTGTTAATACCCTTAAATATATTCTTAGTTTTTTGTCAGTTGGTAGAAAAATCAGAAACAAATATGAAATATATCCCATATAAGTATTTAACGTAGTCAGTTTACCTATATAGAATATGCAGTTGGTAAATGGATTCATACCTAGCTTTTCTTTCAGTTGCTCTTTTCAGCAGTTGTTAGACTGTTCTAAGAAGAGGTGTACAAAAAAGAAAGGATAAATATGAATAAAGAATGAATGGAACCCAGTGAAATAAATATGCGCAATTAAGATAGAAGGAAGAGTTATGGGGGCGCCTGGGTGGCTCAGTCCTTAAGCGTCTGCCTTCGGCTCGGGGCGTGATCCCGGCATTCTGGGATCGAGCCCTGCATCAGGCTCCTCCGCTATGAGCCTGCTTCTTCCTCTCCCACTCCCCCTGCTTGTGTTCCCTCTCGCTGTCCCTCTGTCAAATAAATAAAAGCTTTAAAAAAAAAGTACAGTCTACACGCAGTCAACTCTCAGTTACAGAGTCCTAGAGCTAGGAATCGTAAGGCTAATGGGACAGAAGTAGATAAGTAGACCATAACTTAATGTTTAAAAATAGTGTCTATTTGGATTTAAGAATTACTTAAGGATATTAAAAATAGTATAGATTGGGGATTACTTTAGATTATAAAAAGTCTGATTACGTTTTATTACAAGTCCTACCAAATTTAATATCTTTGCTAAGATTAACTGAAGGGTTTTCTTGGAGGTGTGTGGTTTGATGAAGAATGTATAATGATCTGAAGTATTCAAAGAGTTTTTCAAAAATAATTTGGAAGTATTATAAATATGGTATTAACTTTGTCCTTACCATCAAGGTAACCCTCAAATTTGAATTCAGTACACTTGGGGGAAAATGATAGGGCTGTTTTTATCCTTTAGCAAAATCAAGATTTCTTTTAAAGGAAAACCTTTGGAATAACTAGTGTGGCATAAGTAGCATACTTGACACGTTGGGATTTTTTATTTGTGCCACTGACAGTGTGTATGGCCTTGGTCACATAACCTCAGGCGCATAAACTTAATAGGTTTCAATTGACCTATTGTTAAAGACTGAATGCAAAGCTATAATTTATATGATGGGAAAAGTGATAGCGTAGAATAGAAATTATTCCTAGGTTATTCCAAATCTTTAAACATTTACAAGAGCAGAATAATATTTGACTGGCTTGGGTTTCAGACCTTTCTTTGTGTAGCACATATTCAAATGGAGACAGTGGGGATTAGAGAAATGAGCAATAATGGGAAAATAAACTAGTCATGTATTAGCGAATAAGGGTAAGGTCCAGAATAAGTAAGCTGGTTATGTTGCTTAAAATAATTGTATTATCTAAGGACACCTGGATGGCTCAGTCGGTTAAGCATCCTACTCTTGATCTCAACTCAGGTCTTGCTTTCAAGGTCATGACTTCAAGCCCCACATTGGGCTCCACGCTGTGGAGCCTACTTTAAAAAAAAAATTTTATGTCTTACTATTTTTAGATTCTAATCAGTGTTTGAAATGTTACTGAAATGGGTTACTTACATTGGCGTAAGGTTCTTAGTGTAGATTGTGACTAATAAAATGACTCATTAACAAATTTAGGATTGATAGTTTGCTAAGGAAATTTTTATAATTGAGAAAGTAAAACATTTTTTAAGCAACCTAAAGCACCTTGCAACTCACATTTTAATAGAAACAGTTGGAAAATACTTATAAATATGTATTTATATGGAAATACTTGTGATGGTAACTCAGTGAAACATATTTCAAAACTGATAGTGCTTTAATTTTCTTTAAATTTGCCATGTCTGGTTCCAGCAGTCATTGCAATTATCTAGAAGTTTATGTGAATGTCCATTTAAGTGAAAGCTAAGAGTTCTTTATTTCCAAGTAGGGGACCAAAAGGAGAGTGTAAGTTAGATATTGCAAAAACCATTTTCTACCAATGAGGGCACAAAGGTAAGGGCTTCTAGCCTACCCCAGCTAGCTTTATTTTACTCTTCGTTCTCTGCTACTAGTTGATTGAATGTCCTTAGGCAGAATATTTAACTTTTAGAACTGCAGTATTTTCATTTATGCAATATTATCTTAAACATCTTTCTTACTGGTTAGGAAGATAAAATTGTGTATATTGATGGTACTTGATAGTAACTCAAAAAGTTTAATACTGCTGAAATTATCAAAATAATATTTATACATAAGGATTGATTGTATTGTCATATCCATAATACTTACACATGAAAATATGTAGATAGAGTAGTTTTAGTAAATTCCCTTATTTGGTGGTTCATAAAGTAGAGTGACTTAATTTTTCTGGATAATATGAAGTGATAATTGCTAAATATGTTTTTTAAATCCTTTCTTAAAATCTATGGTGCAGGCTGCAAAAGAGAATTCGTATTTAGAAATTATGTAGTGTGTTTACAGCCAAGGGATAGAGATTTCCCATTTAACTTTGTAGTAAAGAAACTATCTTCAGTGTACTTTGTATTAAATGTTCATGAATTAAGGGAAATTATCTGCAACAAGTGCTGTTTTTATACCTCTATTTAAAAAACAAACAGTATGTGTCATTTTTTACTGTATTAGATCTGGGATATTTTTTATGTCTTTGGTTTACCCCTTCTTGAATCCCTTTGGTTTCCTTAATAGAATTTCTTTTATATTTTACTAGACTAAAAATGGTAAATGTATATATTGTTGGTTAATTCAGAGAATAATGAAAAAAAATTGTTTTATAGTAAGAATTTAAAATAGTTTTCATCCTGTTCTCTATCGTTTCTCCTCCAGACATTCTTTACCTATAGAAAATAGATTCACTTGTTGATACCTGACTGGGAATATTATTTTCATAACTTGAAAAAAAGCAAAGCTGAAGTGCTGAGGTGACATCTTGCAAGGAAGAAGGGTATTAGCGTAATCCTACAAAAAGTAATGAGTCAAATTTGGGGTTTTCTAAGCTTGCTTTTGGGTAACATACTTCTATCAGTCCTTGAACATTTTAGAAATTAGGGTATGCAAATTCAAGAACTCTTTTTAAAATTGTTTAAAAAGCCTAATTTTTATTGCTTTACAGATGTCCCATTTAAGCAGACCTCTTCTATAGCCGTAGCTGGAGCTGTAATTGGAGCTGTCCTTGCTCTCTTCATCATTGCTGTCTTTGTGACTGTCCTGCTGACTCCTCGAAAAAAGAGACCATCCTATCTTGACAAAGTGTAGGTAACTTTCATGCTTGTGTTCAATGTTTAGTATGAGTCAGTCTTTATCTTTACAGCTACTCATATGTAAAATGTCTGAGGGATGGGAGTAAAGATACTGTTAGGTCTTTGTGAGATGACCACGGTTTCATCAGAATGTACTGTTTTTTGGTAAATTAAGTGTTAAGGGGCTGTTGGAGACAAATATATTAGACGCCTCTTTCACTTAAAAATATATTGGACATCTTTCCAAATGATAACGTAATGACACTTTATTTTGTCCTGCCTTCTGAGTAAAAATGCAGGTCTTTGATGAAGTGTGGTTGAAAGAGATTCAAAAATATCTTAGAAGTTTAATTGCTTCTCCAGATTGTATATGCCAGTCTTATGTATGGATAGATCTTATTAACTTTCAACTGCCAAGAATTATCAAATACATTGAATTTTAAAAGTTTTTTTCCTTGAACAATTTTGGTTTCGGTTAAGTTACAAAATATGCAACGTTTTTATTTAAAGAGAAAGCAATATTTTGGGCCTAGTCATTGAGCTAGAATATTAAAGCATAAATTGCACTTTGCTGTAGAATCTAAAGACCAATGTTCCAATTCACTGAATTCCGTCAACAGCTTTGTTGCTTCATCTGTGAAATGTGAATACTATTTTTCCTACCTACCTTCCATGGTTGTGATGAGTAGAATAAGATGATGTTGTTTATGAACTATGACGTTTTATACAAATGGCATTATTTCTTATGTAGTTATTAGTATTTTTATATTAGGACATGAGGCTGTCTCTCAAAGAATGTATTTCTTCTGTCTTCATAAATGCTTGGTATATGTCTCCGACTCTCTAATCTGGCACAGGTATAGCATAGATCTTTTTAGAGTAAAGACAACTGAGTGTTAGTCTCAGCTCTATCATGATCAAAATAGTGGTGTGACCCCAAACAAGTCACATCATCTCCACGGGCCTCAGTTTCTCACCCAAATGACTGATGGCACCTTGGAGCTATACATTTGCTGTGATTTTCATTAGATGAAAGGAAATAATTACCTTTAAATAACGACTGCAAAGTACCTTTTCAGTGCAATACCCGTAACACTGATTCTTTAATACTTATAGTTACAATATTTATAGTTCTTTACTATTTCAAGAGAAGCATGTGGTTAACTTCATTTTAGTTTCCAAGTTATCTCAGGCTTTTCTATAATTTTAAAAACATGATTTACTAGTAGGCTAAATAATTATATCCATGTAACCGTTTTATTTGTGGTTTGAATTCTGTTCATTTAAAATTATTATTTCATGCCCACATTGAAAAGTTATTAGACCGCAGAGAATTTGTAATTACTTTGGCCTTTATAGATTTCATTCTTTTTATTTTTTAATATAGGTAACATTTTTGTTTGATTTAGTTTTCACGTGTATTGAAAATTAGTTATCTATGAACTTCAACAGTATGAGAGGGGTGCCTGGGTGGCACAGCGGTTAAGCGTCTGCCTTCGGCTCAGGGCGTGATCCCGGCGTTATGGGATCGAGCCCCACATCAGGCTCCTCCGCTATGAGCCTGCTTCTTCCTCTCCCACTCCCCCTGCTTGTGTTCCCTCTCTCGCTGGCTGTCTCTATCTCTGTCAAATAAACAAATAAAATCTTTAAAAAAAAAAAAAAAGTATGAGAATATATAAAAAATTGTTTTCGAAAATGCAGAGAGCTGCAAGATATACTTAATTTTATTTTTATTATAACAACAATACTTAAATACATGAAAATACAGGCTTTTTAAAAGTTTATTAGGTTATTTTGGCAAAAATACATGTATTCTCTGAGAATGTAATGGCCCCTTTTTTTATTTCAGGTGACAAGATTTATAATGGTCTTTAGATTGAAAAATCTTAATCTGCATGATGGATATTCTAGGAGTAACCATGGATTTTGAAAATTAGTTTTGGAAGTATTTCCAAAATGCAGTATAATTTTTTTTCATTATCATTTTAAGATACAGTTTTTTAAATTACTTTTATGACACTTTGCCTTCCATTGCACACATTTGACTATCTTTAAATGATGGTAGGCATAATCAGATGGGAAAATGTGCAATACTGAAGTAAATGGGTTACGTACTGGGTTACTTAATAATTTTCAGAAAACGCTTCCATTTGAGTTCCTTCTTTAAATGAATCAATTAGATTGGCTTTAAACATTGGAAGTTTAAAACCAGGTTTTTCCCCCATCTGTGATGGGTTAATGGAAATATAAGGACTGAATTAAGCATGTACGCTAATATAAATATTAATGTGAGGAGAGTATCCTCAAAACTTCAGAGAACCTTGATTGTTTTCCCCCTTCTTCTTGTTTTGCTTTGTTTTGCTAAATGTTGCAATCACATTTATTAACCTTTTTAATGCAGGATCGACCTTCCGCCCACACATAAACCACCTCCCATGTATGAGGAACGATCCCCCCACTTGCCTCAAAAAGATCTTCTATATCAGGTATGTGTTCATGATTATACTTAAAATGAAGTAAAAAATACTAAGCAATGTATGTTGAGTATTATCTAGTCATTATACATTAAATGTTACATAATAGCACATAATTATTTCTCTGAAACCCTTAAAGGATCAAACTTTGGCAACAAATTGGTAAGAAAAGATGTTATAGCCAGTGTGGAAAGGACAAACCAACCCTGTATTGGGAGTAGAAATTTTTACTAAAAGCTTATGGCTCAGGGCGCCTGGGTGGCTCAGTTGGTTAAGTGTCTGCCTTCAGCTCAGGTCATGATCCCAGGGTCTTGGGAAGAGTCCCGCATGGGGCTCCCTGCTCAGCAGGAGTCTGCTTCTCCCTCTCCCTCTGCCTGTTGCTCCCACTGTTTGTGCGTGCACACGCGCTCTCTCTCTCTGTCAAATAAATAAATACTAAAAAATAAAATAAAAGCTTATGGCCAAAGACTTACTGTTAATACAGTTCTGTTGACATGTAGATTCATTATAAAATTTGCATTTTTATATAAAATTAAAGAAAATTGCCTTTGGTAGGGTATGATGAAGAGGTTTTTCTCCTTGGAGTATGTATTTTTTGTTTCTTTTCAGTATACCCAAGGTCTAAATTTTAGCATTCCTTTATTTAGCAAGAGAAGGTTTATATTCTAGTTTAAAATTCTGGGTATGAATATTGGTCCCCATATTACATTTATGATAACTTTTAAATTTTCGTTTGGAATCAGTTTATAATAATTCATGGGAAAGTCGATTAAATGCTTCTATCTCATGTTCTATACCTAGATTAATATGCTCTCCTTGGGAAAGTTGAATCCATCAGAATATTTGAATACTTTTACTCTTAGTGTGAGTAGTTTCGGTTTTGTTTTTTTCCTCTCACATCCATGTAACCTTTTGGGGCTCTAACCCTATATTGGGTTTTTTTGTTGTTGTTGTTTTGTTTTGTTTTGTTTTTTTAACCTGTGGGAATATTCTATAATATTTTTCTTCGAAAATATGTTTCATATCTTCAGCTCAAATAAGGCAAATTATTTGCCCACCAATTAATTTAATTTGGTGGAAAAACTCCAAGGGATTATATGTGTTATGATATCGTCAGCTTCTGTATCTTAGTTGACCAGATAGTCTCCTCCTTGAGCATGGGGCAGGGGCAACATTCATTGCCTGGCGTGCACAGTCATTGCCAGGGGTCACTGGCTCTGTTGTCTTACAGAAGCTGGTGTCTCAGGGGTGAAGACATGCCATCTTTTCAGACCCCTTGTTTTCACAGAAAAGAGTGTAGCCTCACATCTCTGTTGGCAAATAAATGAACTTGACAAGTAGTGTGAAACGTCAACAAAATATTTAGCTAGAGCTATTGTTAACTGCTGCAGAAAGAAAGCTGTCCTCCTCCCTCCACAAAGCTAGTAATTAATCAGGATTTCTAGATTCAGTTTTGGGAATTTTCTTAGAATGTTGTTGTTATTTTCTAGGACGACCCCAACTGCATATAATTTCCTTCCTGTCTGTAAAACCAATTGATTATATAACTTACTGTTTAATATCTTCAAATTAAGTATTTATAAATCTTATGAATCAGGGAAAAATTATTTGGTTTTGATCATCATGTGTCCTTGGTTTTAGTTTAAAAAATATGATTGCTGTATATGTCTTTGCTACCAAATAAACACAAAGGAAAATTTTTCTTGCATGATTTGAGTTGACAGTGCTAGAAACTACAGGTTTTAGAATCTTTAGAGTAAGGGAGGGCTTCCTGGCTTTTGGAGGTAGGAGTTATGATGCATGTGATGCAATTACTCAGTTGTTGATTAGAGTAATTTGATTTGTAGTAAATTGCACACCCAAAAGCATAAACCTGGGTGAAAATGAAGAGCCATGTGGAAAAGTAATGGAAAGTTCAGAAAGAAAATTGGTGGGAGAGCACCTGCAATGGGTAACAAACATTGGACTTTGGGAAACAGAGACCATTTAGTAACATTGTGACTTCTTCCTCATCTTGAAATTAAGTAGGCGAAAAACTGACTGTTTCTGTCTTCTAGCTATAAAACTGGTTTTATAAAATATTGCTGAGGGTTAGCTATTTGGTTTCATTTTGCTTAAGAGAGTCAGAACTTGAGTTGGAGGTGAAATAATTCCTAATTCTATAAAGCTTTTAAGAATAAGGCTAGGGGTGCCTGGGTGGCTCAGTCATGTACGCGCCTGACTCTTGATTTAAGCTCAGGTTATGATCTCAGGGTCGTGAAATCAAGCCCTGTTCTGGCTCTGCTCTGGGCATGGAGCCTGCTTAAAATTCTCTCTCTCCCTGACCTGCCCCCCCCCCACCAGCTCACATGTGCACACTTGCTCATGCCGTCTCCCTCAAAAAAAGAATAAGACTAAAATCATTATCCATCAGGAAGATAATTTGTTATGATTTATGCATTATAATGTCATGTGTTAATTATATGGCTCTTTATGTTTTAATTAATGTTGTGATCTCAACATGTAAAATACACAGAACTGTGTCTCGTACCAAGAAATATGTAAGTGTGTCGTTACTATCTCATTAGTTTCGTGCAATGCTAACAGGTTGTAATACTAAATGCCTTTGTAATGTTCCACTTCACTAGATAACCTGTCACCTTAAAGTGATGTGGTAACTCCTGCTTGAAGTCATTAGCCCTTGGCCCTCCTGGATAAGTAGGTCACTAAACCATGCTCCCAAATGCCTCCATGGCTTTGAGGAAGAGTCCCATTGTTCTACCCATCAGTGTTCTACCCTTGGGAAGCCACAGAAGGAAGCACTTCTCACTGCCCACATTTGCCCACCTCTCATCCATGAGAAGTTTTCTTCTCAATGTACATTAGGAGAATGAGGCCTGGTATTGTGCAGAGGCAGTTTCCTGGAGTGGGAACTATCCACCCTACTGCAGAGAAGGTGCATGGAGGCATGCATAAGTATGAGGGAAAAAGAAAGGAATGTCTTGCCCGAAGGCAAAGATTAATTAAGAAATACCACCAGCTTGTCATGCATTAGGTAATAATCCTACAAAAGTTGAGTCTTCATTTAGGAAACAAATATTAACTAACGACATTAAAATGTATTTTACCTTTTTGTTGTATTAACATTATATAGGTAATCCACAAGTATATTTTTGAAACAAAAAAAAAATCAGAAACTACAGAAATTTATAGTTAACTGTGAAAGTCCCTTTTCATTATTCCATCATCAAATATGTAATTTCCTTCTCCAGCAATCACCATGTTACGAATTTAACTATTCTCTCACACTTTTTTCCATGAATTTACTTTCATGCGTGTATCATCCATATTTACATCTACAAATAATTTTTTGACACAAATGTGATCATAGAATACATGTTGTTCTAGAAATTGCTTTCCCACTCTATTATAGACCAGTATTTTTCAGTGGCCAATGTTGCTTACAGTTTTAGTGGGTTTCTTTATCTCATTCTGCTTCAAATCTAGCATGAAATACCCGAACACTGATATAAATTGTCTTTGTATTAAAATTTTGGACAACAATTTGCATTCTATGAATAACGCTGTGTTTTAGCCTTATATTGGGAGAGTTGTATTCTCTGATGTGAAAAAAAATATTTTTGAAATCTACTAAAGTGATCAAGGGATCATTTTCAGTAAAAATACACATAACAAATACAGTTTGATTTCTGATATGGAAAAAATCTGGATGTAAATGTAAATCTTTTAGAATACTCTGGTTCAGCCTAAAATAGCATTTATTTTTAGAAAATTAGGTCTAGTAGATTGCATGAAATAGATACTGTTACTTCACTTTCCTGAGGACCATAGTGGGAATTTCAGTCAAGCAGTAATACTATAGGGAGTGTGGCTCTTGAAGTTATTTGCACAATGCTGACGTATTATTAAAAGCTTTCTAATCTCTTGAAATATCATGAGATTTTTTTTCCTCCTCGGTAACCACATTTGCAGAAGTAACAATATGTCAGTTGATTTTTGGTATTTTAAAAAATTTTTAGCAACCTTGAAAATGTTTTATGAACAGTATTTCAGGTGTTGGAATATACAGATCAGTTTTCATGATTTCCAGCACTTGTTTTATATATATAAATATGTGTATGTGTGTATTAATATTCTGTGTGATTAGATGGGGTATATGCAGAAAGTGCTTGTGTGACTGAATTCCAGGCTGAACTCAGCTGCCTTTTTTGTGGAACACCATTTTTACTTTAAAAGAATGACTAACAAACTATGCCATTCAGGCTTGAGTAATTTTGCCGACATGTTCTCACAAATCAATGAACTGAACCTGTCACTCAAGACAAATAACTGACAGTATTTGTTGCCAGTGAAAAAATTTGAGGTTCCAAGTAAAAATTATAATTTCTATAAAACCTGTATCTGCAATCATGGGACTGACATTGGTGGGGAAATTGGTGAATTTTTTTTTTATATTGAATAATGAAAAGTAGCAATGTTTGGAATATCCGCATAACTTAATGAACCAGCGATTGCCAAATGACTAATAATGTATGCTGTTATAATCATGCATGGGTAAAATATCCATTCAAAGTATAAGATAAATATATGGATTTTCATCTAAGAGAGTATGAAAAGTTCATTGATAATGTTTTCAGATGGCAACTAGCAATTAACCCTAAGAAACTTCCACTTGTTAAGTTTTGGTATAGTAGCAAAGGAGAATTTTCTCAGTTGTCTGAAAGCAGTATTAAAGTATCTCTCCCTTTTCTATCAATGTATCTGTGTGAGGCCATTTTTTTCTTCACGTATTCCAACCAACCTGTTTCAACAGATCGAATGCTATAGCAGATATGAAAATCAAGCTTGCTTGTTTTGACTCCGATATTAAAAGGATTTGCAAAAATGTAAAAAAATAATAAAATGCCACTCTTTTTGCTAATCCTTATTTTGGAAAACATGGTTATTTTTTCATGTAAAAGATGCTATTTGTATCATATTATCCTTTTATATGAATTAAAAATTTTAAAAATTTCTTAGTTTTAATGTTTAATATGATAAATATAGGTAGGTACTGCCCATGTGAATGAAAGTACTTTGGGTCCTCAAAATTTTAAAGTATAAAGAGATCCTGATGCCCCATTTCTGAGAACTTCTGCTGTAGACCTTAAGCGGTATGAAGGCAAGCATATCTTCCTTGCTTAGTTCTGTAGTCTCCGTGCACAACACTTTGCTTGGCACATTGTAGTTACCTAACAAAAAATTTTTCAGTGCAAAAGTAAAAAAAGAATCAAACCCCTCTTTTATGTTCTTTTCAAGTCTGTGATCATGCTTACATTGTTTATTCTAGAATATCCCTGTGTCAGATACACAACTATGTTTCAGTATATTTAATGTCCGTATATGTAATATCAGTGTCAAGTATCAATATATCATGTATGAAAAAGAACAGAGGGAACCAAGAGACCGTATAGCAATATTCTGAAATATTAACAATGATTATGTATTAGACTTCTCTGTGAATATTGTTTTGTGTTTTATTTTTCTGTAGTTTCTAATTTTTCTACAGTGCTTTTTCTCCCCTCTGTCAGTGACCTTTTAGTATAAGAAAATAGAGGTCAGTTGAAAACCGGAATTACTGGACCGGAATATTGTTATCAGTCATACTGATTATGGCAATACTTCAGCAGAATTCACTATCTGGGAAAATTAAGATCCCCCCCAATAATTCACTATGGTATATTACATACTTCAGTAAATTTTTTATAAATGCTTATGGCAGAGTGTTGTAAAGGAAGAGTGTTTCTACATATTTTTTTGAGTAGATAATACATACAAAGCAATGTGAAAGGGTATTTTCTAAAGTCTCCCTTCCATTTCCATTCCTATTTACGCTATGCCCAGCACCTCCTACAGAAAGTCAATTATTTAAGCATAGAAAGGAAACAGTACACACCCATTTTATTTTCTCTTGTATAAAATGTAACTATATGTACGGTTAAATGTTTTGCCATTCCTCTGAAGATATACTGGAGATCTTTTTTATTGAGATGCAGAGCATTCTCATTCTTAATGTCTATAGAAGATTCTAATGTGCATATATTATAGTTTATAATGTCAAAATATTTTAATAAACCAATAATGGCTGCAGTGAATAGCTTTATATCTATGGTATTTTGCTTCTATGCAAGTGTAATCTTCAGTGTAAATTTTTAGATTTGCTCTTGCTGTATCAAATAGTAAATGTGTTTACACTTTTGACAGATCCTGTCAAATTGTCCTCTATAAATATTGTACTATTTTGCACTCCGATGAGTAATGCTTGAAAGTGCCTATTTCTCCACATCCTTACTAACAGCGTATGTGTCCCACTTGATTATTGGTAATCTGATAGGTAAGAAGTTACGTGTGTGTGTATAAAATTGTAGTTTTACAATCTCATTAGTAGTGAGTTTTAGCATCTTTTCAAGTGTTTAATAGGCCATTATTTCCTGCAAGTTCTCATTCTTGTGTATGCTTCCCACTCTATTATAGACCAGTATTTTTCAGTGGCCAATGTTGCTTACAGTTTTAGTGGGTTTCTTTATCTCATTCTGCTTCAAATCTAGCATGAAATACCCGAACACTGATATAAATTGTCTTTGTATTAAAATTTTGGACAACAATTTGCATTCTATGAATAATGCTGTGTTTTAGCCTTATATTGGGAGAGTTGTATTCTCTGATGTGAAAAAAAATATTTTCGAAATCTACTAAAGTGATCAAGGGATCATTTTCAGTAAAAATACACATAACAAATACAGTTTGATTTCTGATATGGAAAAAATCTGGATGTAAATGTAAATCTTTTAGAATACTCTGGTTCAGCCTAAAATAGCATTTATTTTTAGAAAATTAGGTCTAGTAGATTGCATGAAATAGATACTGTTACTTCACTTTCCTGAGGACCATAGTGGGAATTTCAGTCAAGCAGTAATACTATAGGGAGTGTGGCTCTTGAAGTTATTTGCACAATGCTGACGTATTATTAAAAGCTTTCTCAGTCGTCAAGCAGTAATACAAGAAGGAGGGCGCCTCATGAAATTAGCTGAACAATGACGTATTATTAATAGATGCCTAATAACTTGAAAAAATATGAGATTTTTTTTCCTCCTCGGTAACCACATTTGCAGAAGTAACAATATGTCAGTTGATTTTTGGTATTTTAAAAAATTTTTAGCAACCTTGAAAATGTTTTATGAACAGTATTTCAGGTGTTGGAATATACAGATCAGTTTTCATGATTTCCAGCACTTGTTTTATATATATAAATATGTGTATGTGTGTATTAATATTCTGTGTGATTAGATGGGGTATATGCAGAAAGTGCTTGTGTGACTGAATTCCAGGCTGAACTCAGCTGCCTTTTTTGTGGAACACCATTTTTACTTTAAAAGAATGACTAACAAACTATGCCATTCAGGCTTGAGTAATTTTGCCGACATGTTCTCACAAATCAATGAACTGAACCTGTCACTCAAGACAAATAACTGACAGTATTTGTTGCCAGTGAAAAAATTTGAGGTTCCAAGTAAAAATTATAATTTCTATAAAACCTGTATCTGCAATCATGGGACTGACATTGGTGGGGAAATTGGTGAATTTTTTTTTTATATTGAATAATGAAAAGTAGCAATGTTTGGAATATCCGCATAACTTAATGAACCAGCGATTGCCAAATGACTAATAATGTATGCTGTTATAATCATGCATGGGTAAAATATCCATTCAAAGTATAAGATAAATATATGGATTTTCATCTAAGAGAGTATGAAAAGTTCATTGATAATGTTTTCAGATGGCAACTAGCAATTAACCCTAAGAAACTTCCACTTGTTAAGTTTTGGTATAGTAGCAAAGGAGAATTTTCTCAGTTGTCTGAAAGCAGTATTAAAGTATCTCTCCCTTTTCTATCAATGTATCTGTGTGAGGCCATTTTTTTCTTCACGTATTCCAACCAACCTGTTTCAACAGATCGAATGCTATAGCAGATATGAAAATCAAGCTTGCTTGTTTTGACTCCGATATTAAAAGGATTTGCAAAAATGTAAAAAAATAATAAAATGCCACTCTTTTTGCTAATCCTTATTTTGGAAAACATGGTTATTTTTTCATGTAAAAGATGCTATTTGTATCATATTATCCTTTTATATGAATTAAAAATTTTAAAAATTTCTTAGTTTTAATGTTTAATATGATAAATATAGGTAGGTACTGCCCATGTGAATGAAAGTACTTTGGGTCCTCAAAATTTTAAAGTATAAAGAGATCCTGATGCCCCATTTCTGAGAACTTCTGCTGTAGACCTTAAGCGGTATGAAGGCAAGCATCATATCTTCCTTGCTTAGTTCTGTAGTCTCAGTGCACAACACTTTGCTTGGCACATTGTAGTTACCTAACAAAAAATTTTTCAGTGCAAAAGTGAAAAAAAGAATCAAACCCCTCTTTTATGTTCTTTTCAAGTCTGTGATCATGCTTACATTGTTTATTCTAGAATATCCCTGTGTCAGATACACAACTATGTTTCAGTATATTTAATGTCCGTATATGTAATATCAGTGTCAAGTATCAATATATCATGTATGAAAAAGAACAGAGGGAACCAAGAGACCGTATAGCAATATTCTGAAATATTAACAATGATTATGTATTAGACTTCTCTGTGAATATTGTTTTGTGTTTTATTTTTCTGTAGTTTCTAATTTTTCTACAGTGCTTTTTCTCCCCTCTGTCAGTGACCTTTTAGTATAAGAAAATAGAGGTCAGTTGAAAACCGGAATTACTGGACCGGAATATTGTTATCAGTCATACTGATTATGGCAATACTTCAGCAGAATTCACTATCTGGGAAAATTAAGATCCCCCCCAATAATTCACTATGGTATATTACATACTTCAGTAAATTTTTTATAAATGCTTATGGCAGAGTGTTGTAAAGGAAGAGTGTTTCTACATATTTTTTTGAGTAGATAATACATACAAAGCAATGTGAAAGGGTATTTTCTAAAGTCTCCCTTCCATTTCCATTCCTATTTACGCTATGCCCAGCACCTCCTACAGAAAGTCAATTATTTAAGCATAGAAAGGAAACAGTACACACCCATTTTATTTTCTCTTGTATAAAATGTAACTATATGTACGGTTAAATGTTTTGCCATTCCTCTGAAGATATACTGGAGATCTTTTTTATTGAGATGCAGAGCATTCTCATTCTTAATGTCTATAGAAGATTCTAATGTGCATATATTATAGTTTATAATGTCAAAATATTTTAATAAACCAATAATGGCTGCAGTGAATAGCTTTATATCTATGGTATTTTGCTTCTATGCAAGTGTAATCTTCAGTGTAAATTTTTAGATTTGCTCTTGCTGTATCAAATAGTAAATGTGTTTACACTTTTGACAGATCCTGTCAAATTGTCCTCTATAAATATTGTACTATTTTGCACTCCGATGAGTAATGCTTGAAAGTGCCTATTTCTCCACATCCTTACTAACAGCGTATGTGTCCCACTTGATTATTGGTAATCTGATAGGTAAGAAGTTACGTGTGTGTGTATAAAATTGTAGTTTTACAATCTCATTAGTAGTGAGTTTTAGCATCTTTTCAAGTGTTTAATAGGCCATTATTTCCTGCAAGTTCTCATTCTTGTGTGTGCTTATTTATTGGACAAAATTACAAGCATTTAAACATTTAATAAGTAGATAATGTAGCTTCTTTTAATTCCAGTGTGAATAGTATATACACTGTTTCTTGGTATCCAAATTTGTGGTACAGAAAGTTTAGTAAGATAAATCTTATATTTCCGTTGACATTATAAAATAAGATCAAAAATGAAATGCTGTTATGATTGGGCTCCTGTTATCGAACTCTGGTTTTACACACATGATGGTCCTACTCGTTGGCAGGTTCTGGAGTTGGAGATGTGCCTGTCCTCCAGGTATCTTAATTGGTACCAGTCATGCCGTATTTCAGTCTTGAACCTGTCCACCTACTACTACTGTATAGTTTTATACATTTGCATTATTTCCTCATCTTTTGGACACATCACTGCTGTTTTCCAATAATAATAATATTTTTTAGATAAGCTGCTTTTGTTAATTATCATCAGTGGTCTGGTTTTCTCCCAGGATCTGAATATTTTAACATCTATCCAGCTACAACCAGTAGTTACAGGCTTTGGGGTCAGGGAGAAGGGAGGGAGAAAGAGGACAGAAGAATTAACATTTTTCATCCAAATTAGAGGAAACTTTGTGACCGAGTGGATAATTTTCAAGTAAATGAATACTGAGTATTTCTAGCATGGTTTTGCCCTCGAGTGGCAAAAAAGTTTGCATCTTGGATATTGCCTCCAATTAATAGGTGGTGGCAATTATTGAGACAAGTAGTCAGAGAATTGTAGGGCCTTGTTCTGGTCTGGGGAGGGTGGGAAGTTTTGTGATAATAAAGCTTGGATGAGGGGCACCTGGGTGGCACAGCGGTTAAGCGTCTGCCTTCAGCTCAGGGCGTGATCCCAGCGTTCTGGGATCGAGTCCCACATCAGGCTCCTCCGTTATGAGCCTGCTTCTTCCTCTCCCACTCCCCCTGCTTGTGTTCCCTCTCTCGCTGGCTGTCTCTGTCAAATAAATAAATAAAATCTTTAAAAAAAAAAAAAAATAAAGCTTGGATGAAATAATTTAGAAACTAATAATATTGAAATGATATATTCAAATGAAATATAGATGCAACATTTGAAGTATAAAGGATTGATATCTTTACTAAAAGCTCTTACTAATCAATCTTATAAACGAGAAAAAAATAAACCTACTTTATAAGGTTTTATAGGGATTAATAAATTACCATAGGTTACATCCTTAGGAAATAGAACCTCGAACCTTATACATGCCTGACACATAGTACTATGTGTTTGCTTTTATTTATTCCTAAAAAGGAAACTATATAATTCTTAATAAAAATATTAAAGAGATTAAGCAGTGAAATTATTTCAGAAGAATAAAACTGATAGTACTTTGACTCATGAGAACTCAGTGTATATTTCCTTTGCAATTGTTGATACTTTTATTATAAATTTTGTAGGGCTTAAAATGAAATTAAAAGGTATGGTGTCTACATTTTCTGATTCATAGTTCTATTTTATTCTTTCTCCATCATTCATGTATCAAACCATTATTCCTTGAGTTCTTGTTATGTGCCAGTACTGGGAATACATAGTTAATAAGACAGATGAAGAAAATTACTCTTTCTGGAGCTTATATTTTAGTGATGAATAGATAAATGCCTATGATGATATCTTTTTTCCTTTTTTCAAAAGAACTTTATTAAACTTTATTAACTTTATAATTGGTATACAACAGATTGCATGTATTTAAAGCGTGAATTTGATACATTTTGCATATAATACACAAGCACAGTACACAAATGTACGCATGAACATATACACACACTGCGAAAACATCACCACAGTCAAGAAAATGCATGTATCTGTCATTTTCAGAAGTTTCCTGATGCCCCTTTGTAATCTTCTCCTCTCCTCATTCCCCTGCTCGCTTTCCATATCCTCAGGGACGCAACCACTGGATCTACTTTGTGTCTCTTTATATTAATTTACATGTTCTCGAATTTTACGTAGTAGATTCATATAATATGTTTTTTGGTGTCACTTCTTTCACTCCACATAATGGTTTTGATTTTTGATTCTCTCATGTGTTGATCAGTAGTTTATTCCTTTTAGATAGGTATACCTTGTGGATCTACTGCATTTTATTTTTATGTAGCTATTGATGGACTTTTGCACTGGTTCCATTTTTTGACTATCGTAAGCAATGCTGCTATGAACGTTTGTGTATAAGTTTTTGTGTAAATATATGTTTTCATTTCTCTTGGGTAAACATTTAGGTTTGGATACATGGATCATACGGTCAGTGCAACTAAAAAGGTGTGACTTTTTAAGAAAATGCTAAGTTGTTATCCTAAGCGATTTTACCATTTATGTTCCCACCAGCAATGTATGAGTTGCTCTGTGCCCTTACCACCGTTTGTTATGAGGAGACTTTTAAAATTTCACATTCTAATAGGTGTGTGCTTGTACTTCATTATGATTTTGAATTGTATTTTTTCCCTAGCTACTCATACGTGGAACATTTTTTTTTTTACTTGCTGATTTGTCATCCATTTAACTTCTTTTTTTTTTTTTTAAGATTTTATTTTTATTTATTCGACAGAGATAGAGACAGCCAGCGAGAGAGGGAACACAAGCAGGGGGAGTGGGAGAGGAAGAAGCAGGCTCCTAGCGGAGGAGCCTGATGTGGGGCTCGATCCCAGAATGCCGGGATCATGCCCTTAGCCTAAGGCAGACGCTTAACCGCTGAGCCACCCAGGCGCCCCTGTCATCCATTTAACTTCTTTGGTGACGTGTCTATTCATATATTTGCTCATTTTTTATTGGGTTCTTTTCTTATTGTTGAATCTTGAAAGTTCTTTGTTATGGACTGCATGTTTGTGTCCCCCCAAAATTCATATGTTGAAATCTTAACCCCCAGGGTGATGATATTTGGAGGTGGGGCCTTTGGGAGGTTTTAGGTAATGAGGGTGGAGCCCTCATGACAGGATTAGTGCCCTCATAAGAAGAAACAGGGGAGAACTTACTTCTTTCTCTGCTCTCTGATGTGTGAGGATCAAAGAAAATAGCCATCTGCAAACCAGGAAGAGGGACTCCACCAAGAACCAAAATCTCAGCCTCCGGACCTGTGACATGAATGTTCTTTAAATCCCTTAGTACATGGTAATTTGTTACAGCAGCCCAAGTGGAACAAGACATTTTGGATACTAGTCTTTTGTCAGATATGTGACTTGGAAATATTTTCTACCATTCTCTTGCTTCTCATTCTCTTAACTGATTTTTTGAAGAGCAAAAGTTCTTAATTTTGATGGAAATATGTGATGACGGTGTGATTCCATGCTTTCTCTCTGCAGTGGGGTAGAGGAGGTAATACCTATTTTCGCTAATTGCTATTAAAACAGTTAAAATATTTTTATGATACATTATTTTCTTTATTTTTCCTGTATAAACTTCATCACCAATTAGGAAATTTATTTAATTAGACAGTAGTTTTCCTTGGTCACTAGTGTTCCTTCAGCATCTGGTATCTTCAGGAGACGTACACAGTTATGAGTAATTCTCACCTCATCTGAGCAAATGAAAATTAGGAAGACTTGGCTCCTCTAATAGTGTGTCATGGCCCATAGCACCTAAGGAGCCACTATCTATATATATATGTCCTATTCATTTCTGTATTAAACAGTAATTCTCACAGAAAAGATGCTTGATAAAAATTTTAAAATAGGACGTAAGTAAATGGTCCGTGAAGGAAAAAATGTTTTAGAGTCATGTTGTTAACTTATTTTTAGTAGAATCAAATGGAATCTAACAATATTATTATAATTAAGAAGGTTGAGATTGAGTTATTTTGACCTGCTATAAATTGTAGAAATACTCCAAGAAAATTTATTTTAGACTTATTGTATACATATAAACCCCCACTGATCTGGGAAACCTGGAGTGATGATTTCTAAGTGATAAAGATTCTGAGTTTAATTGCATTTCAGTATTTTTAATGGTAGTACCAGCATCAGTGCATTGATTATGTGATTTTTTTCAAAGAAGTTGAAAACTTCTGACCTCCATTCCCATTGCAGTCTGTTTCTGATTTGTAGCTGAACTGCCTGAGTGAGTTAGGACTGTATTAAGAAAAGAAAACAAAAACAAAAATAACCCCCCCCCCCCGAAACTGAGATATGCAGTAGTACCCTCAGAACTATTTCTCCTACTGGTTGAATTACTTTATGCGGTTCAAATGATCCAAAAGAATTGGCTTCATTCTAGTCACCAATACTCAATACCAAAAAATAAGTAAATAAATAAATAAAAAGATGATTAAAGTAAAAGAATTAAAATGTTGGCCGTTTAAGATATTCTGAGCAATCCAGAGAGGAGAGCATCTAATTCACACCTTTTCATAAAACTTTGTAGTATAATTCCCCTTGGTTCTATGTTATGAACATATCATCTTTCTTCCTTTCAAATCCTTAGCACTGAGTTTTAAGAACTAATTCATTATAAAAATTGCATACTCACCATTCTTAAATATGTATATTTGTGGTTCTCCCATTTTTCTTTCTGCTCTTTTGAATTGAAAACCATGACTACTATTGCCTTAGTAACCTTTCTTGAGATCTAATAAATTACTCTGTACAGAGGCTGCTCAATAATTGTTGAGTTGCAGTGATAGTAAAATTGTTTATGAAATCAGAATTTCCCAAGCTACCTGGGATAATTCCAGGAATTTTGTGGGAACAGGGAAAATATCAGAATTTATATACAGTGTTACCTCATCCTTCTGCCTGTGTAACACCTAGAAAATTTATTTTAAACAGTTTGGAAATTTTATAGCCAGTCTATTCTTGTTTTTGAACAAGATATGTAACAAGATCTCAGTCTGTAATATCTTATCATTTCCAAAGAATTATCACTATTAACTCATAATAACTGTAAATGAACCTCAACTGTTTAATGTTACCACCAAAATACCACCTCATAAACCATGTTAACGTCTGAAGCATTAACTCAGATGTCATGCTCAGCTTTGGGGAAACAAACTTTTAATGGCTCAACACTACTTAGAACTCAGGTAGAAAGGTATTATCTTAACCATTAATTTACTTAAATTGTGGTTTTTGCTTGGTTTATAAAGAATTAAATTTAGACTATTCATACTTGAGATACAATCAGAACATGAAATCTTGAGTGGTTTATTTGAGACCTGTGTTAAATTCATACTGCCATCAGGGAACTATAAGTCTTAATTAGGGGTGACTCTTGATTGACTCGTGAGTACGTAGAAGTAAAAGAACTATTGGAGTTAAATGCATTAAGCTGAGGACAGTGAAGTTTCCTCCCAAATTTTAGAGGACCCAGTAGTTGTCTTTATATGAAAGGTCATGATTTCCTTTATGGGAAGTGATTCCTTTTTTTTAAGCTTTTATTTATTTATGAGAGAGAGAGAGGGAGCACACGTGATTTGGGGGAGAGGGGTGGAGGGAGAGGGAAGAGACTCCCTGCTGAGCAGGGAGCTCCAGGTGGGGCTGGATCCCAGGACTCTGGGATCATGACCTGAGGCGAAGGTAGGCTTGACCTCCTGAGCCACTCAGGTGCCCTGGAAGTGATTCCTCTTTGAGTAGAGAAGTTTGGACAGAGAACTGAGTTCTTTTAAATGTTCAGAACAAAGCAACTAAATTGTTTTCAGAGAATAGACTTTTGCATTATTTGTGAATTAAATTTTACATGGACATTATCAATCTAATTTTACTTTGAATTTGACTACTTAGTCTTGGTTTTAGTCCTGGACAATTGTTTTTTGTTTGTTTGTTTCCCTGAAGTTTTTTGACAAGTTACGAACAAGAAATGGGTAAAGGCTCCATATGGACTTTTGAGAGAATAATGTAAATAATGCATTATTTAAGTTAAATGTGTCTCCTATGTCTAAACTTACAGTGTTCATTCATTCATTCGGTGAATTATGGTAAGCATTGCTGAGTGACTTTGTCCCCTTTTTTTAGACTCTTCCTTTAAAGTAGATTCAATTATGGAGTCCTTGGTTAAATCAAGCTGACTTAAATGGAGAGTTGTTTTAGGTAGTTCCCTTCATATTGTGATGTGTACAATGCCAGTGGGGTCTTGATGCCCACCACAGTGGTTGATTTCCCAGCAGAGAATAGTAATAGAGATTAATAATAGAAATTAATTTGCTAATATCTGTTACTACCTGTTGATGTGAAAATACAATGGGGAGACTCTCTCAGACTATTATTATCAAAACTCTCCTAAGTATTGGCATAGCAATCTTTCATCCCAGCATTTCCAGGAAGGTCTTGATTTCACATATTTGTGCCCTAATGTTAGTATGTACATAAGTGCACCTACCCCAATTTTGAGACTGCCGTGTGTGTGAGAGATCTCCCTAGTACATCTGACTTCTGTTATTCTCATGCCTTTACCCTAGTTCTTTAATAGCCTCCTTCTCCATTTCCGATTGTTAAAATTCAAAGTGCTTTCTTCCCATAGTCAAAATGGCTCTCACATCTCAGCCTCCTCTAAAAAAATCTTCCTAAGCTGATAAGAAGAATATTTAACTTAGAATAAAATGTACCAGTGTGAACTACGGTGAAAGTACTTGTATTGCGATACTCACTTTCCAAAGTGTAATTGGAGACAGTAATCTTATTTGGAGAACTCTAAGAAATGGAGGGTAACCTAGGGTTCTGATTTTGTGATTTGCTATGAATTCTATCATTTATTTAATATTTTTGTTTCATAAAATGGTGGAGTAACTAGGGAGCAAGAATTCCTGTTCCCTCAAATGTCCTTGTAGCTGGACTAGGAATCAGATCGACATGAGACAGATTAACAGGAGAAAATAAAATTTAATAGTGTATGTACAGGGCATCCCCACAAACATGGAAGTTCCAAAGATAGGCAAAATGAGGTATATGTCATTCTAAACTAAGGAGAAAGGGAGTAGGGGTCTGCGACTTAAAAGGAAGCAATGCAATTTACAGGAAAATGAAAAAGTTGATGTTTGATAAACAAATATTTGTCCTGCCATATAGATGGGTTACTCAGATAAAATTTATCCCTTATTCTGGAAAGACTACAATTTAGATGCTTCTATCTAGGTAAGGGAGGGTCAGATGTTTCTCTTGAGCCCACAGGGTCTTGAAACCCTTCAGTTCAAAATAATTCACATGCCAAAGTGACCCATCTCGGGGCAGCCCACCCTCAGCCCCTACACTAGAAAACAGCATAAGATATTTTTAGGAAAAACCAGAACATGGGTAATTTGTCACTTTGTTTAAAACCAGTTCATTTCATGACAGATTTACTGAATACTTAACATACTTTTTTTTAAAGATTCATTTATTTTAGAGAACACACATGGGGTGGAGGAGGGGCAAAGGGAGCTGGAGAGAGAGAATCTCAAGCAGACTCCCCCTGAGCCTGGAGCCTGATGGTGGGCTCCATGCAGGGCTCAGTCTCATGACCCTGAGATCATGACCTGAGCGGAAATCAAGACGTTCAACCAGCTGAGCCACATAGGCACCCCCTGAATACTTAACATACTTTTGATTGCTTTTGAATCTATTCAGGTATCTTAGATAAAATTAGAATGGACATTTTCATTAGAATAAAAATTCATGTTTGAAACCTCTTAAATTTGAAGAAAGCATGCTTGAATGAACTAATTTAAATGTTTCTAAAGTTCATTGGTTTAAAAAAACTTAATAATTCATTCACAGGCCCCAATTTTTAAAAAAATGCTACAAGTTAGAAATCAGTTAGAAATACTAAATTAAATTCAAGATGCTTGTTGTTTTAGAAGTTTTTAAAATGCCAAAAATTAAGAAATTTTAAAAAATCTAATAGATGGGAAAACATCCAAAAGGGTTGTTTGGGATGGTCAGGACCAGTTTATCCTTGAGTGAGTTAACCTTAGCCATTTGACCTAGAGCCACTAAACTATTCTGTTTTCTTATATGAGTATAAGAATCTTTCACCCAGTCTGTCTTGGCAACTTGTTAGATAACTTTCCATAGTTACAAGCTACCATAGTGCAAATTTCCTATTCCTAGGCCTGATAGTAAACAGGACTACCACTTTCTTTCCCCAGAGCCATGTTTTCACCACTGGGCTGGTTAAGATTGGTTGTGGCATGATTCCAAATTCCAGTTTATTTTGTTGATTCCTTTGGCACATATTTTCAACCAAGATGTTTGTTCCCTCAGTTTTATGTACAGAAATATGTGCGGGGCAAGCAGTTAGCCTATTGTTGACTCCATGTTTTTGTTTTTTTATTAAATATATTGCTTGCTATTTGAATATTGGATTCTAAGAAGAAAGAAGCCTCAAAGTAGCGTATGTTTCCTTGGACGTGTGAATTAAAAGTTTAATCTTACGTTTCGGAGTAAACAGCATTTGTTGTTGGGAGGGATGGGGAACTTATCTGAAGTGGCACTTAAGTTTGAATCATTGATGCCTTACAAATATTTTTTTTTTAAAATCATTGTGGCCTATTAAAATATTTTCCATATTTACAAACAACTCCCATTCTGTATCTTTGTGCGCTGATTACTAGCAAATGCATGTATAACACAGGGTCATTCCTTATGATGAATTCTTTATGTCTATTTCTTATTTTTTGAGACCCAGCTTGAGTTTGTTCAGGAGGAAAAATTTTTCTTTACCCTTCACAGTTCTTCTAACTGGACTAAGAATTAAATTGACTTGAGATCTATTAACAGGAGAAAATCCAATTTAACTTTGTATGTACCAGGGATCCATGCAAACATGAAATTACAAAGACAGGTAACATGAGGTATATGTGTCATTCTCAACTGAGGAGAACAGGAGGGGTCTGGGACTTCAGAGGGAAGAAAAGCAATTCACAGGAAGATGAAAAAGAGTAAATGTGTGGTAAACAAATATTTGTCGGGCCACTTAGAAACAGTGGGACATAGAGGACTTTGATAAAAGAGGCCTTGCTAGGTTCCTCCCTATCTACCTACCTAGTTCCTATTATAATGTAGTTATCTTCCATATCTATGGTGATAGCTATCTTCTATCTAAATTCTTTTAGGCAGCTGGAGGGGATGGGAAGGCAAAATTTTCTCCCTGAGTCTTTTGGGCCTTGATAGTTTTCAGTTTAAAATAATCTGCATGACAAAGTGGCACATTTGGGGGCAGCTTGTCCTTGGTCCCAAGTTCACTTAGCATTTCTATGATTACATAGTTGCTTTTCTGTTTTTTTCCACAGAGCTAAACTCCATGATTATTTCCTATTGTTCAACTGATCTCGGGAGTGTAGTTTTTCTTTGTAGTTTTAGACAATCTACAACTAGGATCAGAAGGTGACAGGAACGTAGATTTGAATACTTACTGGAAAGAAGACCTTTCCAATAAGTAGGTCTATCTGATACTGGGGCTGATACTCAGGAAGTCACATGTATTTCCTAACTGGCCTTGTTTAAAGGACTCAGCTGTTGTCCTTTGTTGTATATTATAGGAGTCATTTCTGCATCAGAAATCAAGTCTCATTTTAAGGCCCCTCCTAGTCCTTTCTCTTGATTCTTTCTTCCCCTAAGAAAATAATGTAGGTGGTAGATTAAAAAGTAACACTGGAGTTACTTGGGACCAGTCTTCTACATAGATATCCTAATGTGATTCTGAGAGTATATATAAAATATATGTGTGTAGTTGATATAATATATTATATATATTATATATATATACACTCTCTATACTATATATATACTCTATATACTATATATATATATATATTCTCTCTCTCTCTCTATATATATATATATATGATATATATTTGATTAGTTAGCTAGTAGGTTACTAAAAGTACTTTAGAGGTAGCCAACTCTATTCTGTACATGCTTTCATTGAGTTTAATTTCAAGGTCTTCTGGCATTTCCAGACATTATTGAGTCTTTATGAAAAGCAGTTTGATGTAAGCAAAAATTACTTTAAAATACTTTTTGCCTTTTCTTTTTAAAGAAGAAAAAGGTTTTCTTCTGTAAATGCAAATTATACATTGTTTTATGGTTGGTTTACAATTATAACTGACTGCTCACTTAGATACTAAAGCTTTGAATGATATCTTTACAGCAGCTTTAACTACAATGAAAATTAGATGAGGTATAAAACTTGCTAACTGCAGAATATTTCATACACATAAGTAACTTTAGAAGAATGAGAATTGTTAAAGGTCTTTAAAAGGAAATACTTAGCTTTATAATGATTCCTACTTTAAATTCATTGGCACTTACAAAAGGTAGTAATCTCAATTTCAGGTGTTTGGCGGGCAGTAATTATTTAGGCTATCAATCCTGTTTATTAAAAGAGATGCCATGTAAATGTATTTGTTTGAAACATTTTAAATGCCTCATTACTGATGTATATGTTCCCATGGAAACCACAAATATCCCTTTAGAAAAATGAAGTAAAATAGCAGCTTTACTTTCAAGTAGAACCTGAGAAATTGCAGGCTGTATTCAAGGAAAGGTAGCTACAAAGTTGAAAGTGTTACTGTGGTTCTATACCGCTGAGCTAGGAACTGCATGTAAAACCGTGTAAGCATACGTGCATGTGCGCGCACACATACCAAACATGCTAATACGAGAGCAGAAAAACATGCAGTGTAAAAGAATAAAAAGAGATGAATTCGACCTCATGAAAGTTAAAAATGTTTGATCTTCTAAAGATACTGTTAAGAAGACAAAGGGAAACCACAGATTGGGGAAAAATATTTGCAACTCATAGATCAGACAAAGGAATTGTATCCAGAATAAATAAAGAAGTCTTAGGATTCAAAATAGGAAGACAACAACTCAATTAAAAAAGAAAATGGCCAGAAGATTTGTATAAACTTTTCATCAAAGAAGATAGGCTAATGGCCAATTAACACAGGAAAAGAAGCTTGACATCATTAGTACTCAGAGAAATAAGATTAAACCACAGTGAAATGTCACTGCATTCCCATTGGATTGGCTTAAGTTAAAAACATTGTACTAAATGTTGGCATAATTAATAATAATTCCTACTTATAAGTCTGCTTTTGTATTTAACTATATAAAAGCAATTTATACTTAAATTATTTTCCATTTTTATTCTTCTAGTTAATTTTCATTATTTTCTGTTCTTATAGTACTGTATTACTATATGTGATTAGATGTCCAAACACCAAAACCTGTCTCAGAGAATATTCCCTCACCCCCATCCCCATTAAAATTATTATAAAAAGGATTTATAATGAATATGTGAAATGGTTCTTGGCTCCACAAGAAGTGACTCGTTTATATTTTAAGGCCTCTATAACTGAGTAATCCTGTGCTTGATGGTAGGTTTTGTGTTTTTTTTTTTTTTCCCCATAATGAACTAACTGCCTATGACCCACATGGTACTTACTTAAAAAACAAAACAAACAAAATGGGTAATGTGACATTATGGGTCCCCTAAGTTGCCAAGGAAGAGAGTTGTTAGGCAGCATAAGGCAAACCTGAGTCGTTGCTGTGGAGCAGAAAATGTTATTTGAGGTTTCATAGCCTGGACTCCCACCCAAGACAAAATTTCCTTCAGCAATATCTAAGAAGGTAGTCATCAGCTTCAACTTAAAACACTTGCATTAGTAATTTCACTACCTCACAAGGTACTGGATTTCACTTTTGATAGCTAAAATTGCTAGAAAATTAGAAATCTAGCCTCTTTTCAGCTCAATGAGTCCTGATTCTGATTTCTATAATTCTTAAAATTCCTTTCCGCATTTAAAGCTGCATCTATTAAGAACATATTTCTCTTAATCCAGATGCTTTTCATACGTACCTGAAATGTTTACAACAACCCTTCCAGGAATTGTTTTATAGTTTTTCCAATACGTCTAGCTCTCTGACTTACTCTGACTATTCTCTACAACCAACTGGAGTGCGTCCCAGTATCTTTCACTATTTCTTTTAGGATATAGTTTATCTTCCCTCCCTGGTCTCCTCTGAGAAAATTCTAGTTTAATATTTCTCATGAAATATGTTCTCTGGAACAAAATGCAATATTCCAGGAGGGCAAGTATCAAGTGAATTTAGATTATAATCTCTTTGTCTTACCCCTCTACAGCGGTTAAAATGGTTTGCTTCCAGTCGTGTGTGTATGAGTGTGTTTGACAGCCGGCAGTAAAGGATTGTTTTGTTAATGCAGACATCTTTCTTGCAGTTATATTGATTTTCTTAACCCAATTATTTTTCTGTTAAGTTTAACCTTTATTCTAGATCAAAATTCCAAACTATCACAAATGTTTTAACTGATAGAGTCAAAATTCAGAAATTTTGGTTCTTTAATATCCTGAGCTGATATGAGAAGTAGGTAGCCAAAGTAAAAGACTCAAAATAAATAAAAGGAGGTGGCCTAGCTGGATTATCAAAATCCAGTATTGTAACATTCATGCCCCCATATCTGAAGACAGTCTCCTGCTATTTCGCTTATGGGTCACATCAACCTTTTTTTATGTGATTTTTTTTTTTTTTACCTTAAATAGTTTATACTGTGTAGATTTTTCAGATAGTGGGCCCATATTTTCTGATTTAAATTTTTTTTTTTCTAATTAAGACATTGAAATTCAAAGAAAAACATTAGATTGGGACATAGGGAGGAGCAACTGTTGAGAACAGAGGTAGAGAAAGAATGAACGTATCTCTAGTAATCTTGAAAGTGAGAATGCCTGGGGGTGTGGAGTAAAAGGGTGCGGAGAACTGTAAAATACGTATGGACTCCACATTGGCAGCAGTATCCACCGTCACTTCGGCTTACAGAGAAGAGCCACCACAGGACTCTTCGGGGATGCCAGGGCTCCCCTCCTGAACGCATTTCATGCAGACGTGGGTCAAGAAACATTCTCAGGATGCTCCTGGAGGGTACAGTTGAGGGTGGTTAAAACAGGACTTACGTGATAAGTCTACTTTAGTATCTGGTCTCCTTAAGCATGTAGATCTTTCCTCTTTGGTATCCTGAGGAAATTTAGAATTTCACCTTCATGTAATGTAGTCTTCCATTGGGCCTGGATTTCAGTCATCTAACTGAACTCTTAGAGCTACTACTAGCCGCTCATTAATACACTGAATCAAGAATCTTGACATAGTGCATCTGTATGGACACGTTTTGTTTAATTCATTATATTCCATCCACCTGATCTAAAACCCTTAAGATCTATTTCCATGTAGGTTTCTCGGGTGTTTGTCTCTATAAACTGTCAAAATCTTGCAATTTGGGAGAGGGGGGTACACTTTGCAATTTACCCTAGGGTAAATTGATGTAGAATATTAATTCCTTTAATAAAAAATAACATCTCTCTCTGTCATATGCAGCTTAAAGAAAACTTAGTAGGTACTTAGAGTATTCTGCCTAGAAATCTCCTTAGGTAAATATGCCATTTCATTATATATATAATTTTTTCCATATCATCACAGGCAGCGATGCTGCTAAACTTTATCCCACTATATGGTAGGATTCCCTTTCCTTCAGCTTCAGTAGCAGCCTGAAGCCATAAAAATCCCAGAAGAGAGCATAGGAAGTAATTTCTCGGACATCAGCCATAGCAACATTTTTCTAGATATGTCTCCTGAGGCAAGGGAAACAAAAGCAAAAATAAACTATTAGGACTATATCAAAATAAAAAGCTTCTGCACAGCAAATGAAACAGTCAAAAAAAAAACCTTAAAGACAACCTACTGAATAGGAGATATTTCCAAATGACAAATCTGATAAAGGGTTAGTATCCAAAATATATAAAGAACTTGTACAACTCAACACCCAAAAAAGAAATAGGTCATTGGGGCGCCTGGGTGGCACAGCGGTTAAGCGTCTGCCTTCGGCTCAGGGCGTGATCCCGGCGTTATGGGATCAAGCCCCACATCAGGCTCCTCCGCTATGAGCCTGCTTCTTCCTCTCCCACTCCCCCTGCTTGTGTTCCCTCTCTCGCTGGCTGTCTCTCTCTCTGTCAACTAAATGAATAAAATCTTTAAAAAAAAAAAAAAAAAGAAATAGGCCATTGTTTTGTTCAGTGACAAAAACTGATGGGGTCCTCTTCAGAGCAGGTCACTGAGAACCGTGGTTGCTCCTGCTGTGTGGCCAGTATCAACCCCTGCTCTTCCTTGTTCCTAGCCGGCTCTGCCTCTCTGTTTTGCCTGTCTCTGGGTGGGGTGAAACTCAGATAGATCCTTCCTGTGGTGCTCCAAAACCCTGGGGGAGCTGGTGGTTCATCCCAACCCCCTTTCCCAGCAAGGAGAATTCTTTCTAGCTGGGAAGTTCTTTCTGGGCACTCAGCGAGCAGAGTCAGCCTGGGCATGGGATGATGCAGGCGAAATGAAGCTGTTCTTCCTTCTATGTGTGTGTGGTTATTCTCAGGTTTTGTTTCCACTGTTACTGAAATGTGTTAAATGGACTCCTGAGCTCTCCTAGAGCGGTTTTGAGAGAACATACGTCAACAGTAATTAGAGCTTACATTTACTTAGCATTTGTTAAATGCAAGGCATTGCCCTAAGTGTTTGATATGTATTAACTCGTGTGGCCCTCGTAACAAGCTGGTGAGGCACATGCTAGGATTACTCTCATCTTTCACATGAACAGACTGAAGCTCACATTAACTTCGCCAGCGTCACCCAGCTATGAGAGGCAGGATTAGAACCCAGGCAGTCTAGCTTGAGAGTTCGCACTGGATTGCAGATAAATACTGGAAAGATCACCAGCCTGGGCGTCAGGAAGTGTGGATCTAGATTTTTGTTCCAGCTCTGCCATGAGGGAATCTTTGCAGAAATACCTTTACTTCTCTGGAATTCTGTTCCCTTCTATGTGAAAGGAGGGCATTTGTTTCTGGTTAATTCCTGAGGCCCTTTTTGCACTAACATTTCAGAATTCCTCAGATGGAGAGGGCCAAGCAAGTCGGCTGCCTCTGATTCATGTTATTAAGGACAACCAGACTTTAGTAGCTAGGTTGTCCCACAGCCTCTGGGACTGTATCCAGAAGATTCTCAGGTGCTGCAATTTACTACATCGTCCTTTCCTGCACATCAGGGGACTTCACATCTGTGTAGAACAGGGCTCTGGACTCCAGTGCCTGTTGCCATTTGAAAGCTGTTTATAAGGAGATATCGTATGACCCCACTGCACATATGGGTGGAACCACGTAAGGAAAAAAACTATCTTAAATTAAAAACAGTTGAAATATATAGATATGTGTGTGTGTGTGTCATCTCCTGTTAAGCTAGAAGAACAGTTTAGCTACACTGAAGTGCATGTCTTTCCCTAGAACACCTCCCTTCGTCATCCGGCTTACTCTGTTAAAGGTCTGTTGCACAGATTTGTAGCCAAGTACTTGAGTCGATGTTTTTTGTCAACATTTCACAAAATAGGGAAACAGGCATCTTGCTGGCGTTATTCACCTAAATATTCTGAGCCTTTTCTTGTTTTGAACTGAGTGCGGATTGAACTAAAATGATATTCTAAAATAAATAAACTGAGAGCTCTGTACGGTTACATCCCTTTTTCTTTTGGATACCTGCCATACATTGTGACTTTTCTGCATGAATTCTACATGTAGATTTGAAGCCCTCTGCTCTTGGTGCCTTTCTTTTTGCCTGTGTGTGTGGCAGCTGCTTCTTTCCATGCTTGCCTGCCTGCCTGCCT
>NW_024426552.1:55202845-55246166 GCF_017311325.1 Ursus maritimus
CCTCCCTCCCTCCCTCCCTCCCTCCCTCCCTCCCTTCCTTCCTTGCCTCTCACCGTCATTCCGCACGCAGACACACATACACTCAGCGTGGACACACATCATGTGTCCTCCTGGGCCCTTTAGCTGGGTGTAGAAACTGAAATGATGCCAAGCGAAAATACCTATTCGAAATTGAGCATGAACTATCACAGATAGTTTAAGTCTAAATGAGGAAGGATGGAAATAAAAGCACGATCCTTTCTATCTAATTTTATACATTTAAAGGGTCTCAAGTTAGTCTGGATTCTATTTCACAGAAAAGAAATTTGAACCATCTAGCTTCTTCATGTACGTATTTTTTAAAAATTTGTATTTCCCCAAACCATACTAAGTATAAGATGGTACGGTATTCAAACTTGATTTTAGGAGGAGAAAAATAAAGTGGGTCTTTAGGTTCAATTTGAACATACTAAGAGGTGGAACTTTCGTGCTTAATGGTGCCATGATACCTGTTAGAGAATTGTCCACGCACAGATTGTTATCAGGAGGATGTTTTTCCTGTTGGCTGTTTCTCTGATCTGCCATGTACCATGCCCATGGGCTGGAGGCCTCATTTGTTCTGTGAACACAGTAGAGCGCCCAGACTTACAGTGAAATCTTGCACAAGTCTTTCTAAGAACCTTTGTCTCTTCTACCTATATTGCTGAGTTTGGCCACATCCTTTTGAACTAAAAGGAGATTCTAGCAAAGACTCTAAGCTTCTTTGGAGGAAAAGTGATAGAAGATTTTTGCAGCTTTTGAAGCTACTTGCATCGAGTATGTTCTTTCCCTCCTCTCCTCCAAGCAGCTTACATAGAAATGCAATTTTAAAAAACCCAAAAAACCCAGGCTACAATCAAAAGCAAACATTATGCCTTTCCCTTTGATACACAGATGTGCTTGCTCTCCTTGACGTGTTACCCATTCTGGGGCTGTTAAGAGAATGCGACTCCTCTTCCAAGTACGTGCCACCCTTCCTTAATACAACGTGCTTCATCTCTACGCTCAAGGGAGGTCTGTTTCTGAACTCACAGCTGCTCCTCATCTTCACGTGAGCAGCAGTGCTTCCCCCATGTGAGAACATTTAACCCCTCCCATTTTGTTGCATCTTGTCATTTTCAGGCCTCGCGGGGCTTTCACCTCTTCTAGATCTTTCGCTGGCAATCATCCATGATCCTTTCAATCAGAATCCCTTGATTCAACTCTGATTCACCTCAATCTTTTTATTGGGGCCTAGAAAGTCTTAACCTACCATTTCGGTGCATAGCCGCCCATCCCTTCTACTCCTCCCTCCAGCCTCACAATTGGTTCAATATCTGTAACATGAGGTGCTCACTCCCTGGAGATTTATAGTCTTTGTCATCTCTTCAACTGCTATCATGGCGCCCCTTAGCCGGCCCTATAGTATACTCTCTCCTGCAACTGAGCGGGCATTTTTCTCCTTTCGCCGTGCTTTTGAAAAACGTATGTTCTGTTTTCCTGGATGAAATGTGATTATTCTCACAATTCCACTCAGTCTGTGGTGGTAATCTCTGCTATTATCCACACAGTTATCCTTTTCACAGACAAATATACCTTTTGTCCTATGAACCTGTAATGAAGTATATGGCTTGTCCTTATTCTCTTTCCCTCCTATTTTCTGTCTCTCTACAAGCTTCTGACTTAGGTCTGTAGATCTGTGGGCATTTTCTGCCTTCTCTTTCCCCCTTCTCTGCTCCCTACTCTTGGTATCCAAATCTTGGATTCTCCTGTGCTATAGAAGGACCTAGAGCTCTAGAACCTCTCCTGTGCTCAGGAGAAGAACCTAAATACCGTAGCCACGCTCACCATCGTTGTTACGATCGTTAGGATTGGCTAGTTAGCGTTTCTCAGGCCCTGCTTTCACCACGTTGCCTCTAACCCAGGATCTGTGTGGCTCCAGATGCTTCGGACTCCCAGTCTGGTGCCTTCTGGTTGGATCCACCATACCTAACCCAGGGCCTTCAGAGTGGTCACATGAGTCCTCCCATCCCAGCGGTCAAGTCTAGGTCCTCCCGAACACTGTTTAACCTCCCCCTCTCCATAGTTTATCTTGACTTCTAGCCTCTGAACTCCTCCTCTCTTTCCTGTGATATGTATTGCAGGTATATACAGTGTTACCTACATTTCCAAAAATCTCTGAGCATCTGAAGTTTTTCCTAACTCATTTTATACCAAAATTTGACCTGAATTGCTGACTCTCATGAGGTTAAATATAGTCATTTCTTTCTTCACTTAATGTGAAGACTCATATTTTCCCCTGTACAAATATTTATATGCTTGATTATGGGGTTCTGTACCAGACCCTGCTGGAGACGTTTTACAAATACGTGGAATAAGTAACCATCACTTTCCTAAAAATCTGAAAAATTCAGAATTCCAAAATAATATATCTGTTCCTGGATGTTTCGGATAAGAAATTGTGGACCCGTAGCTATTGGAGGTTAAAATCAGATCAGATCAGCAGGTGGTTATATGGTTTTACACCTACGTGCGCTGAGTACTGTGATAGAAAAGAAAAAGTAAAAGCATAAGATAGGTTTCCCACTTTTAAGGTGCTTGCATTCAAACTACCTTGCTTTGTTGTTTAACTGGAAGACAAGCCACATGAAACAAGACTGTAAATTCCTGGAGGGCAGTGGCCCATAAGTTCTTTTGCATCACTGTTAGTAGAGTATTGCTAATGATGAGGTGATTTCAGAAGACAGACTATTTCCAGGCCATTTAGGAAAAGACTTCACTTCACCTCTGTAGCGCTCAGTTGTCATTGACTACAGAACCAAAGTTCCCATCCCGTCTCAGGGCAGACACCCCAAACACGATGGCTCTCCTCATAAACCCCATGCCTGAACTAACTGGGACTGGGGAAAGAGATCTTGCCGCCTAGGACACCCTCTGATGGCCCCCAAGGAGGCAGTTTGAGCAGGGGTCACCCGCAGCCTGGGGCCCTCCCAGCTTGGGCAGGCAGTAGATTACTTTTGTCACCTTAAATACTGTTGATAGTTAATTTCAGTATTTTTTGAGTTCGTATTTTAAAAATTTGTTTCACTTCCTCAACTGTTTCTCCAAAAGTCCACATTTAGTTCTGAGTTTTAAATAATAGAAATGTTCATGTCATAACAGAGCTCCTTTCTTTCACTCTCAAGTGAGGGACATCATCCTGCAGTGGCATTTATGAATCCCAGATCAAGTAGATGGCCTCTCAGCTTGTTCTTTGGGCTTATAGAAAACATCCAAGCTCTGTTTGGCCATTTAATTATGTGTGCGTGAACACAAAATGTTATTTTGACTGCTGTTTACCTCTAGTAAGCAGTGTTTCTTGCTTCAAAGAAGAGTAGCAACTACTAAGAGCATATCGCTATGTAAACATCCAGTACTGACAGCGTAGAGTGAATTGAAGACATAAAAGAGATCCTTGACTCATTTTATTAGCTAAGCAGCATATCTCCACTGGAAGGATTCCCTTCCTCTTGTATCTAACTTGCTTCTCTTGCCTCCTCACACCACTGGTGCCGTGAACCTTCCTGCCAGTCACTGAGGTATGCTGGTTGTGCTTAAGTCATGAGCTGAATTCTCCCTCTGGGTGCCTTTGTGCAGCCGGCCGAAGACCTGAGTGCCTGTGTGCAGGGAAATGCCGAGCTGGGATTACAGTTCCTTCTCTAATTCAAACAAAACTGCCTACTCTGGGTTTTATATTTACAAAATTGCTGTCCCTGAAGGTTAATATTAGTTTTCCATAGCAGATGATTTCTCTTCCTGTCTCACCTTCTTTATTGCTATTAGGTTATCTTCCTTCAGAGGAACAATAGGGCACACTGTCTATATTTTCTATTTTCCTTTCAGGAAAATGGTGCAAAATGCCACTCAATTAAATTTAAGACCCCAAAAGAAAATACATGTAACTATTAACTAAATATGTTCAAGGGATCCCTTTGATGGCTTAAGGGATAAGTAACCATTAAGCAAACAGGTAAGACCTTTCCGTATTGTATTTTCTATTTTTTAATGACACCCTCAATGGAAAAAGAAGATTATTGGTAAGGGAGACGATTCCTTTATCTCACCTTTCAATAGGAAAGAATAAGACAATAGTGATGTTCTACATTTAATATTGCTTTTTGTCTCACAATCTAAAATATGTTCAGTATTGAAGAGTTTAGGAGGCTCTTTTTAGGTTTTTTTAAATCTCTTTTGCTAAGAATAGCATAATTATTGACCACAAAGAAACTCTTGCTAGATACCTTTTTTTCAGTGCTACAAGTTAAGGAACTTAGATGCTGGATTAAATATGAGATTGGGGAGGCCCATATTAATAGTTTCTAGAGAGGAATTAGAGTTTGGTTCTTATTTTAGCATGTAATATTTTGACCATTACAACAACTAAACCAGAAATGGGACCATTTTTGTCCTGTTTTTCTCTGAGAATACATCTTTTCACAAGGTATATATGACAGCATGATGGAGAATATTTCTGCAGAGTGGCTTGGGGTACAATACTGTGCCTGACGTTTAAAAAGCAATTAATATCTTCTTTGAGGGTGTTTGTATGTGGATGAAAGGATTACCTTGTGGGCCAATTTGGAGATGAAGTGGTGTGAGTGGGTAATAATGGTACAGCATTAAGGCGAGGGGATGAAGAGCAAAGATGCCCATTGTGGCAAGGACAGCATAGCATTCTGATGTTAAAATATTTAGTTATGGAAAATAGTGCCTGTGAATGCATAATCATTTGATTTGTGTCCTGGAAATGGGTAGGATTTATGATCAGGGACATCTTAGCATTATATGTGGGTGTCTAGTTGGCTCACAGATAATTTTCCATCACCTTTATCATCTGTCTGCTTTAATTAGATGCTTGGCTGTGCATACATATTATAATTTAGGTGAAGTATCACTGTCTTGGTATTTTAATGTAAGGATTAAGTGAGACCAAAAACCAAGATAAGAATTTTCATTAAAATGTGTCATATCAAATTTCACTTTGAGAAATTAAAATCCAGAATGTATACTCAGTAGAAGTAATGAAATTTATTTACCAATGATAAGGAGGAACGCTGTCTCCCTTTTGGATAATACGGTACTTTCAACAACAACCTGGCTGTTATAATTCTCTGGTGTCTTGAGAAAAATCCAGTGCTACCTTGTGAGATAAATTATCTGATATTCTTCTATCATATAAATAAACCTCATGACTTAAGCACACATTCGAAGAGTTTGCCGCCGTGAGGACATTCTGTAGTCCTTTCTCCTTGGACCTGCCTCACTGAAGTCTTTGACAGTAGATATTAGAGGAGTGACAGTGCAGTTTAAGGTACTAACTATGTTACTGAAGAATCTAGCAAACACTAAAACTGGAGGGAAGATGCCCTCTGACCTAATTTTAAAGAGTATCATCCCATAGTCAGTGACCGTTCTGTGTTCCGCGCTGGGCTGGAGCAGATTAAAAACTCTGAGAGTCCCCAGGAAAGCCTTGTCTTTGTTTTCCTTTAACGGAGGCTGGAGCCCTAGCAGGAGGTGAAGTAACAGAGGCCATAGCTTGTATCTGACCAGTTGGGAGGCAGATACCCCAGGGAAGGGGGCAAAGCTGGCGAGTGCCGAGCATCGTGACGCTTTCCTCTGGTTTGTGGCCTCTCCCCTTTCAGATGCTTAGTGTCCTCCTGCTTTTCAGTCCCCCTTCTGCTGTCTCATTAGGAAGAGACCAGATACACTCGAGATAGGAAGATAGGCAGCTTTGTGTGACGGTGTAAGACACAGACTTCGAATTACATACACATGAGTTTGCACCTTAGCTCTACAAACATGGAAACATTGCTTCTTCTCTCCAAGCCTAGCTTCCTCTTCTCTATTATGGGAACAATGATAGAATTACTTCAGAGAGATGGTCTAAGAACACGAGCACATCTAAAGCGTCTTGTACAATCCCTAAGTTACAGTTGGTTTGCCTACACTGAATGAAACGATGTGTGTTTTCACCATGTTGGCCTTACTGGGCCAGCTTCTTTCTACACCTTCTCCTTCAGTCTTTCTTTACAAGATTGCTGAGTACTAAGGATCCAGAATCTATTTTCACGGTGCTCACTCCCTTCTCATGAACCAATGCAGATATAACTCTGCCCTGTTCCTTGAAGTTAGGAGCCAGACCTGGGGTGTTCAGGTGGCTGGCACAGGTTTCCCAGCATGGGCTGGCAGCCAACACCTCTGCGGGGACCACTGACTAGGAGTAGGATTCCGCGCGGACCCTGTGCGTGGCATGGATCATACGTCAGTCTGTTTGTTGAGCATCTGCTGTGTGACAGCACCATAATGAGGCTTGGAGAAAACCTCCCTGTCTCTTCGGGGGTTAACAGGAAAGGCATCACAGGACGGTACAGACAGAACATAGGAGTGAGCCTTACTTCCCAGACACTGGGCAAGAGGAGTTGGAAGTAAATAAATCTCACGTCTTAGGGGGTAAGTTGCAGGCTGACTTTACATATTTAATCTGTATGACGTGTAGCGGCGATCTGCGCTGATCGTGATTGATTGTAGATAGTGCAGAAATAAGAATTAACTAAAAAAAAATAAGGAACCGTTTCTAAATTTCAAAGGCAAAGGTTGATTAATAATACAGCACTCCTCATTGACATTCATAGAGGATCCTTCACAAGTTTTTGAGAAACCCTACATTCTTAAATACCCCTATCTTTTATAAAACTCAGGTAAAGAGTTGAGACTAACAAAGACACATTGAAACGTGGATATTGAAATGGTTGCTAAGCTCATTAAGTAGCTGAATGATGATCCCATCACAGAAACCTCCCCGGTCTTGATTCAAGTTTGTGTCTCAACAAAATTACAAATGACAACCTTACAACCTGTCATAACCTTTTTAAATTCACTCACGAATGGTTAAAACCAGCAATGTTAAATCTGTGAATGCCAAGGGTCCCCTATGTTAATAAGAGACGTTCATGTGAACAGCTTACCCTTATGGTTAATTATCAGGGAGAACAGTAACAATTATGTATCTCATTAAACAAGTGCCTAATTAATGTTGTAAATTTTGCTCGATTAGGACACAGTCTTTGTAGTTGTTGCTCACGCAACACGTCAACACTCTCTCAGTTATTAAAAATGAAGTGAAGGGAAAATTGACTCTTGGTTCACAGTTTTAGTAATATTCTATAAATTCTCTCAGAGAGGTACTTCATAGATAGGAATGGCGTATCCTTTATGCTTGAGGGTCCGTGTTTTGTGAATTATGTGTGGTAGCTATTCCTTCACGTGTTCCTCCTTCATTGTGGTGAAATCATCTCTATAGAATGGGACTCGGTCACCGGAACAAAGTAAGCAGTTGTATACCGCCACGACTCCTGCATCAAGCACAATCTGTGATGGAGTATTTATTGAGAATTTACTAGGAACTTGTATCACAGATTCCAGGCTGTGTCACTGACTTCTCATTCTACTTTGCCTCCCCAACATGTTCCTTCAAAATAGAATAACTATGATAAAATGGAAGGTATTGGGTTTTTTTTTTTAATATTCAGCTTTATTGAGTTACAATTTACACAATACTGTGCTCCGTTTTAAGTACAATTTGATAAGCTTTGCCAAATGTATACATTCGTGTGAACACTACCCCAGTCAAGAACATTTCTGTGACCCGAAAAATTTGTCATACATACCCTCTGCCACCATCCCCCCGACACCTCCTGCCTTAGGCAGCCATTAATGTGATTTCTATCACAGTATGCTTTTAAAAAAGAGTTTCACATAAAGAGAGTCACAGCCTGCTCTTTTGTGTCTAATTTCTTTTGCTCAGCCTAATGTTCTTGAGATCCGTGTTGTTGCATGAATAAATGTCCTCCATGGCTGTGTAGTATCCCATTTTATGAACATACCATGATTTGTTTATTCATTCAGCTGTTGAGGGCTATTTTCTTTTCAGGTTTTGGGATTTATGAATAAAAATCTTTAGTTTTCTTTTTTTTTGTGATATTTTTGGCTTTTGTACCAGGGTGATGCTAATTTCATAAAAGGAGTTACAAAGTGTTCTTCCCCTTCCCCTCATTTGCAGAAAGAATTTAAGATGCCTTTCATTGTTTGATAGCATTTACTAGTGATTCCATCTGGGCCTGGAGTTTCTCTGTGGAAAGGATTTTAATTGCGTCTTTCAAGACATTTGTCCACTTCATCTAGGTTTTTGAGATTGTCATCAAGTGGTTCATAGCACATCGTTCTTATTCTTTTAATTTATATGAGATCAGTTGTTGTGTCACCTTTTTCATTTTGATACTAGTTTGTGTTTTCTCTTTTTTCCTTTCTAGAGGTTTTCTAATTTTATTAATCTTTTAAGAACCAGCTTTTCTGGTTTCATTAATTTTGTTGAATGTTTGCCCATTTTATTTATTGATTTTTCACTCTTTCTTATTTCTTTCTTTCAACTTACATTGGATGTAATTTGCCCTTCTTGTTTCAGCTTCTCAAAGAAGTTTAGATCATTAATTTAAGACTTTCTTCTTTCCTAATGCAAGCATTTAAAGCTATAAACTTTTCTTTAAGCAGTTCTTTTTTCAAAATCTCAGAAGTTTGACATGTTATAATTTTATTTTATTTCAATTCAAAATACCTTCTAGTTTCCCCTACTATTTCTCACTTTGGCCGTTGAGTTATTTAGAAGTATGTTGTTTAGTTTCTAAACACTTATGGGTTTTCCAAGTATGTTTTTACTACTGACTACTCACTAAATTCTGTTATGATTTAAAAATACATCTATAGGATTTTAATCCTTTTAAATATTTTGAGACCTCTTTTATTGCCCAGCATATGGTCCGTCTTACTGAATGTTCCATGTACACTAAAACAAATATATATTCTGCTGTTGTTGAGTGTGTGGTCTATAAATGCCATTTAGGTCATGTTGACTGGTCAGGTCATTCAAGTCTTCTTTATACATAATGATTTTCAGTTTACATTTTTATCAGTTACTGAGAGAGGAGTGGTATTTCCAACAATATTTGTGAATGTTGCTGTTTCTCCTTGCAGTTGTCACTCATGTGTTGTCATTGGGTGTATACACATTTAAGGTTGTTGTGCTGTGTTGTCCTCTTGATCCTGTGATCATTATGAAAGATTATTCTTTTTTTTTTTTTAAGATTTTTTATTATTTGAGAGCGAGAACATGAGCGAGGGGGAGGGGCAGAAGGAGAGAGAGAAGCAGTTACTTCTCAGCAAGAAGCATGATGTGGGGCTCAATCCTAGGACCCCAAGGTCATGACCTGAGCCAAAGGCAGATGCTTTACTGACTGAGCCACCCAGGAACCCCTGAAAGATTCTTATCTCTGGTAATTTTCCTTGTCCTGTAGTCGCTTTGATATTATAGACATTCCTGTTTAAACTTCTTTTTAATGAATCATGCTTTCCTGGTACATGTTTTTCCATTCCCTTACTTTTACCCTAGCTATATCTTTATATTTAAAATGCATTTCACATAGCTAACATCTAGTTGATTTGCTTCTTAACCCAGTCTGAAAATCCCTGACTTTAATTGCAATGTTTAGTTTTTTCTTTCCTCCTTTCTTTCTTTCTCTTTCTTTCTTTCTTTCTTTCTTTCTTTCTTTCTTTCTTTTTCTTTCTTTCTTTCTTTCTTTCTTTCTTTCTTTCTTTCTTTCTTTCTTTCTTTCTTTCTTTCTTTCTTTCTTTCTTTCTTTTTTAAGATTTTATTTATTTATTTGAGAGAGAGAGAGTGCTTATGCACTCAGGAGCCGGGGGAGCAGCAGGCAGAGGGTGAGGGAGAAGCAAGCTCCCAACTGAGCAGGGAGCCAGACAGGGGAACGCAATCCCAAGACTCCGGGATCTTGACCTGAGCTGAAGGCAGACGCTTAAACGACTGAGCTGCCCAGGCCCCCTGTTTAGTCTATTCTTAGTAAATATATTTATTGCCATGGTTGGGCTTGAGTTTAGCGCCTTATTAGTTGCTTTTTATTGGTCCCATCAGTTCTTTGTTCTTTTTCCCCTCTTTTCCTGTCTTCTTTTAAATTAACTGAGAATTTTTAGCATTGATTTAAATTAGTAACTATACCTGTTTGTTTTACTTTTTTAGTGATCTCTCTGGGTTTTGGCATATGCATTTTTTTTTAAAGATTTTATTTTATTTATTCGACAGAGAGAGAGACAGCCAGCAAGAGAGGGAACACAAGCAGGGGGAGTGGGAGAGGAAGAAGCAGGCTCATAGTGGAAGATTGGCATATGCATTTTTAATCTGTCACTATTTACCTTGATGCAATATTATACTACCTCCTGTGTCCTGTAAGAACTTTAACACACATTGTACTTCAGTGTCCTCCCGCCCTTCCTTAGTATTCTTATATACTTTATTTCTCCATATGTTATAAACCTAACAGTACATTCTTAACTATTTTTGTTCTAACCTATAATGTATCTTTTTTTTTTAAAAAATTGAAGAATTGATGAAGTTTTGTTTGGAATCCGTTTTATTCAACTCAAAAAACTTTCCCATAACATTTTTATGGTACAAGTCTGCTGATAACTTTTTTTAGTTTTTGCTTGTCTGAAAATTTCTTTATTTCATCTTTATTTTAAAATATTTTTGTGGGATATGGAATTCTAGCTTGACTTTGTTTTTACTCAGTGCTTTAAAGTTAGCTTCGTGTCTTCTGACCTTCATTTTTTTCTGGTGAATGGCCAGTGATAATTCTTATCTTTATTTCTCTGTACATACTGTATCTTACTTTTTTCTCTGGCCACATCTTGAATTTTCTTTATTATTGTTTCCGACAATTCAAGTTTGACATCTATTGGAGTAGTTTTCTTTATGTTTACCCTTAGTGGACTTCATGGAGCTTCTTAGAGCCATCAATGTATTTTTCATCTAATTTGGAAAAGTTTAGCAATTCTTCAAATATTTTTTCCTGTCTTTCCTTCCTTCTGTGATTCCAAATATACAAATGGTAGATCTCTTGATATTATTCCACAGATCACTAAAGCTATATTCAATTTTTTTTTTTTTTTTTTTTTTTTTTAGCTTTTTTCCCATCCGTTCTTTGTATGGATAGTTTCTGTCTTCAAGTGCATTTGTCTTTTCTTTTGTGGTGTCTGTTAAGGCCCTGCAGTGACTTTTTCAATTCCAGCATTGTATTTTTTCAGTTCTAGAAATTCTTTTCAGTTCTTTCATAGTTTTTGATTCTCCTATTATGTTCATATTTTTACATCCTTACCCATATTTATAATAAGTGTTTTAAAGTTCTTGTTTATTAATTCCATATTTGTCACTTTTGAGTTTGTTTCTATTGACTTATTTTTTCCCTGCCTTTTTTTTTTTTTTTCATGTTCAGTACATTTTAATTGGATGCTGGACATGGTGAATGTTATCTTGTCAATTATTTGAATTTTGCTGTCATTCCTTAATAAGGATTGAGTTGTTTTTTGCAGTCAGGTAATTTAAGATCAACTTGTTCTTCTGGAGCTTGTTTTTAAGCTTTGTTAGGATTGTTCTAGAATACTCTGTGCCCTAGAACTATTGTAGCCTTACTCTTAAAGCATGATCTCAGGGTCTCTATTGAATGTCTCACATGTCCAGTGAGGATTCCCCTTCTCTTCAATACCCTGTCCCACAGATTACAGTCATCTCAGCTTTCCTGAGTGCTGAACTCTGTCCCCTCAGCTCAGCAAGGCTCTGTGCTCTTCTTGGGTTTTTCTCTTCCCAAATCAGCAGAAAAATCAGATAGTCACCAGCTATTACAGGATCACCGTGTGTGTTTCCATCTCTGAGATCCCGGTCCTGTGCAGCACGGTTATCCAGTGTCTGAAAACTGTTGTTTCATGTATTTTTCCAGTTTTCTGATGTGTCTTTCATGACAGGAGGGCTAGTTTGGTATTAGTTCTCCATCAAGACTGGAAGCAGAAGTAATAAATGTATCATTTGTCATTATAGGAAGAAGCATTAGAGCAAGGAAGTCGACATGACTTAAGAAATGAGGAAAGTGCATATGGGTTGTAGCCCAACAGAAGTTGTTACAAGATAGTACATGCCAGTAAGGAAATCAAAATATGTGTCAGAGATTCAGAATAGCCCAAGGCTTTCTAGGGGAAAAAAATGTAAGAATCATAGAATAATATATGTCGTGTATCCATTAGTTAAACACTGTAAGTTAATTTAGTACCTATTATTAAGCACCAGACGTAAGTAAGGTATTATGCAAGACACTGTTCAATGTACTGGTGATTAACCTTTTTTTAAAGTCAGATATTCAACATTTCAGGTAGTTTAGGGAGTGCAGAAATAGAACACGTATACCCACCCGCCATTAAATTAAATTAAATTCCTTATGTATCTTGTCAGAAATTGGGTGGCTGCACAATGCTGAGGCAAGGGCAGCTTGCTTTTCCGCGACCCCTGATCCCTAATGCAGGGCCATCTCTAGGATGTGTGGTACTACTTTGCATAGAATTTGGTTCAGTATTATATTACAAATTCATGGGTGCCTAGGAGGGGTAGTGGTTTGTTAGTGACATTTTACAGTATCGGGTAGAGAAAAGGAACTTACACGTAAGCTTGTCATCCATTCAGTGCAAGTGAAGATTATTCATAGTGTCCAGGCACCGTTTCTTCCTTCTCAGTTCTAGAAATTCTCTCTTGACTCTCTTTCTTGTCCTTTATTTTCACATGTACCGCTTCTGGCTAATTATATATCTTCTATGAGAAAAATGTAGCAATGCTATTATTACTCATAAAGCCACGGCTCTTTGAAATCTCTTTATATCGAAACAAAATAGATTTTCTTGCCTCCATAACACTAATACTATTAATTTACTACTGGCTATATTGTTACTCAGGATGCTGCAGGGTTCATTCTGCCTTCCATGAATACTGGCTTCCAAAGGCTTACAGGTTGTTACTGTGTTTCACTGACAATGACCAAATATAAGTATTACCCTGAGTGTTTGGGAAAATCTGAGTGGTAATTTATTTTCTGGTCATATTAAATTTGCCATTTGGGATTTTATAGCATAAACATAGAACAGCACATATTCCAACCAAATGTTTTCTTGAACTCTTGAGGCTGTAATCACTGTATTTCTGGAATGTGGTCTCTTTTCAGTGTTGACTGCACCTTTGCTTTCTACACTCTGGTCCCAGTGGGAAGAAAGGCACTTGTCCTTTCTACGCAGAAGCTTCTAACTGCCTGTCTCTTGTCGATTTAGATAACAACACTGATGTAGAATAATTTCTTAATTACCTGTATTGATAGAAGGGGAGAACAGCAACCAGGATCACCTAAAACAGCAAACAAAATGCCAGTTTAATTTAGGTATTTTTTCCCCAAATCTATTTTCCTTGGAGCAGGACCAGCTACATAATCTGTGAGGCACAGTGTAAAGTGAAAATGCAGGGCCTCTTGTTGAAAGTGAACAATGTCAAGACTGTGATGTCAGGTTCGTGGGTGGGGGTGAAAGACTTGTCCTCACTGAGACGTGTCCTCTTGCCACCTGCCAGAAATACCATGATGCGGGGGACATGCAGTCCTGACCCCAGCCTTCCCTGTACCACACTCAGGCCCCTCCCAGCACAGTCACTGGACAGGGACAGGGAGGGGAAAGCGGGGGGGAGGGGGGCAAGAACCAAATCAAACACAAGCAGCAGGAGAGGACACTCTTGAGGCTACAGGTCACTGAGGCATGCTCCATTGTTTCATTAGACCGCTTACAAAACAGAATCTAAGATGGCAGCCACGAGCATTAAACCCCAAAGTGGGACCCTTGAACATAAGGCTCTGTGTGACTGGTTACACTCCATGAAACTGTCCCTGCGTTGGACTTGTACCAGTATGTACTATCCATATCACATGATCATGCGGGAAACACCCTCGAATCATGCAGATTGTGACAGGAGAAACAAATTTGTCAGACATAATTTTTAATTTGGATAACCTTAACATGGGATATCAAGAATTAATAGTTTAGAGTTCAGTAAATTCATTAGTTTCCTCTGACTTCCTACTGTTCAGAGCCACAGGCTGGGGTGTGGAGCTGGAGGAGGATGGCCAGGAAAGACTGTCACTCTTCACTAGGGTCGAAAGGTACAGGTGTTGTCCGATCAATGGTGTATGCTATGATAGAGATAGAAACAAGAACAATAGGAAAACTAGGAGTAAAGAAATGAACTTCGATGGGTCTTGTAGGAGGAAAAAAAAAAAAATGACTTCAGCCAGGCCAAGATGGATGGGGTGGTATTTCAACTGTCAGAGACTAAGGGGCAGACCTTCCAGGCCAAAAAGACAGCATGAGGAAAGGCAGTGAAAAGGAGAGCATGTTGATAGATATGCCTACATGCTGGGACTTTTGGGCCTTCTTCTGTTGTATTTATTAAACATCTATTTTCCAGACACTGAGCTAGCTGCAGGGTGTATAGGAATATAGGATTAGGATTCAGACAAAGCCACATGTGAATCATAACCCACCACTTCCCAGCTGTGTGACTAGAGACACCTTACTGAACCACTCTGAGCCTCAGTTTTAGTCATCTGTAAAATAGAAACATCCGTTCATAGAATTTTTAGAGAGATTATGAACGAGATAATGTTTGTAAAATACTCTAACTAGCACCCTCAATCCTAGTGAAGGAGACAAGCAAATATAAACAAATAATTGCAATAATATATGCTTTGTGCAGAGGGTTCTTGGAAGAGCTAATATTTGACCTGGGGGCTGAAGGGTAAGGATGCATTTATAAGCCAAGGGGAAACAGGGATTCTTCCTAGGGTGAGTTTTGAAAATGAGGAATCCCCTGTATGATCTGCGCTGGGGTGGGAGGCACAGAGTAGCTATCAGGAAGAGAAGGGTGACGCTATGTATATATCTATAGATAAGGACAAAAAAATAACCTTTCGTCACCACCTGCACACCACTTCTAGCTGATTCAAAGTATCAGATTCTTCTGCGGAAAAGGTAAGAGACCTTCTATGCTAAGTCCTTCCTCAAGTAAGAGGTAAAGAAGTTTGCCTGAGAGCTTCTGCAGCAGATGTTCTGTATGTTTTCTTCCTTCCGGAAGAAGTCTGGAGTTAGGATAGAGAGAGAGACAAACTCAATGTATTTACTTATCCCCTCCTCAAATGGAACATTTGCTTAGTTGGCACACATTTGACAAGACACAAAAGGCCGTTTTAAAAATAGGCATCTTCAGGGCCTTGGTTGATGTGTTCCACTGTGTGCCAGGTGCTTTAAAGTGTGTGTCTTGTTCTGTCTTCTTCTTCCAGACCGAACACTTGCCTTTGCAGACTCAGTTCCAAGACAGAGAGGTCAGCGGTCTCCAGCACTCTGTAAGTAACATGGTCCTGCGGGGGGCGGGGGGGGGGGTCTGCCCGGGTGGAGCTGGTGGCTGCCATGCTTATTGAAATATCATTTGATTTCCATGAAAATTATTTTTTTCACCTCTCTGCTATCTGAGCATCCACAGTATGATTTTGTGAAGTCCTTGAGCTTGCTTGCCCGTCTTAGAAGTAATGGAGTTTTATGAAACCAGTAACCGGGCAGAGGGGTCAGTACCAGAGACACCACAGAGCATCTTGGAGGTTCATTTGATGGTGTCAGTGGGACAGCGTTTCTGATTCTCAGTTATGTTGGGCATATGGTCAGATACCAGTTCATTTCACTGTCTTTTCCCGAATTCCCCAGCACTGAATGCCAGGGTTTCTTTCAGTTCTGTTTTGGCTGTTGGATGCGATTCTCTGTATATTTCATGCACACATCCCAAGCTTGAGGCTTGCTGAGGGACTCCGGAAGGTCACAGCCTTGGTCTTCCCTAGTTGAACGGCTACCAGTTCCGAATTTCGAAACCTGAAATTGACCATGGTCCCGTTAGTCATAACTTTCTCTTTAGGAGCTGCTGTGACTCTCACTCAGGTATTGTAAGCATCGAAGGACTGGAAAATGAGAAGTTGTTGGACTTTACCTTGCCTTTCATTAGCTTGTGAGATAATGAATCAGAGACACAGACTATAATCAATTCGGTTCTTGCCTGTTTTTACCAAAGTGCTAGAAAAATGCAAACAGCTGCTCTGCTAATGTAAGCAATATTTGAATTTTTAGAATGGACTAAATAGCAGGAGATTGGACTATGAAGATGAGAATCCCGTGGGGGAAGACGGGACTCAGCAGATGTACCCCCTTTACAGTCAGATATGCTACCAAGACCGGAGTCCTGGCAGACATCATCAAAGCAACGACCCTGACAGAGTCTACATCAACCCGCGAGAACATTACGTGTGATTTCCCTCTCTTTCTGGTGGATGTCCTGACAAACGTTTAATCACAGACCGGGGAGAGAAACTGAAGCCGCTGGTCATGATTTTATTCTCTTTCCTATAAAACCACCCCAGTTTACCTGTATCAGAAGTCGTGATGAATGGCTTGGAGCCAATAGCGAATTTCTTTCCTTCCTTAAGAGTTCCTTAGCCACCAGCTGTGTTTGTGAGCTTGACAGTAGCTTTGCGTGTTTCTGTGACGATAGTGTTTAACTACTAACATTGGGCCTGGATGGCGTGTTCATTCAAACAGAGCATCCGCGTGCGATGGCAGCCGTGATTCTCCAGAAAGAAAGGCCCCAGCTGGGAGTGTTAGCCTTGCTCGGTCTTAGGCAGGCCAGCCTATTCATCTGTAACTCAGATGAGCAGAAAGAGCTCACAATCCATCTCACTCATCATTTCGTCGGGATTTGGCTTTCCCGGACGTGCTTACTGCAGTTACAGTACCTGTGCAAACAGGAGGCCTGGGGAAAGAGGCAGAATGTGCTCTTTATCCAGAACAACAACAACAAAGCGGTGGAAACCCTCAAGCCTGTGATAACTGTAGTCCGTGTTCTTTCTTGATCACTCGGGTCCCGAGGGATACGTGTTTTGTGCCGTTCTCGGCCTGGTCTGGATTAGAGCGTGCTCGCCCAGGTTCTGCTCTCGCCTGTCGTTCCCACAGTTCTGTTCTTTCCTAGCCAGATTAGCCTATTTCCCCCCTATTAAATTCTAAAAGCCTTGTCTAAGTGGACAGCCTTGAGCCCTGTCCCTCGTTTCTGTAGTATTGTATGTGACAAGCTCAGCCTGCACTGCTGAGATTCCTCCCAAACTAATCCCACCCACACGGGCTTCGGCCACCCCCGGCTGCCTCTACTTCTCATCCGTATTTTATCTACCTCAGAAAAGCCTGCTGGAAAATCACCATGAAATAACTCCTGCTCTTAAAAGCCAGGTAGAAAATGTGAAAATTTTTTTTGAAAAGTGCCACTTCCGGATGGCAGATATGTCAGACCCCCATGTTGTCCTTTATCCCCCCACCCTCTTTTACCTGGTCAAGAACAAGAGTGAAGGCATGCTAAAAAGCAAAGAATATAGTGCCTGACTTACCAGTGCAACACTTCGGTGCCTGCAAATATCCGTCTTGAGTTTTCTCACTCCCTTTTGCCAGCGTAGCCTCACTGAGATTGAAGGTAGGACTTACAGCAGGTGAGCAGAAGTGGGGGGCCCAGGTACCGCGCAAATGTCGATCACTGTCCTCACATCTTAAGGAAAGCATTGTTTTACTCTGTGTTCTGGGAGATGAGAGGTATGTCACAGATATTAAAAACACTACAGACTTGTCATATATTAAGAAAAAATGACATAAGTACTAATAAAAGAGTACACGTTTCCAACCTAAGTTTCAGAGGGACAGGAGCATATTAACCTCGATTTCTAATGAGATACCAAAGATACCTGGTGATTGATGTGTTGGTTCTGGTTCCTGCTTGTCTGTTTGTTTCTGTTTTTTAGTTGCCACGCTCTGAGACAAGTTATCCAGATGGTTCTGCAGTGGTCACACGGTCTGCCCCTATTGCCTGGGTCACCCACAGTTCTGGGAGAACAGATGCTTAAACTCTGACTCAGCACTGTAGCAAGTTCAGAGGCTCTGTGGTTGTATGGAATTACAGGGTAAATCCCAAGGACCCTGTCACTGTGCTACCTCAGTTTGAGGTCACTGCCCTTTGTAGCAAGATGGCGCCGAAAGAGAATATTTGACTTTATTACCTGGAATCCCATCAGTGAATTACTGTAGCTGAAGGTGGAGGAATTCTTGCAGTTGTTTCCCGACAGAAAGATGGCTCTGGTCCGAATTCTCCTTGACAGTGAAGTGGTTTTTTAATAAATGCTAGATGTTGCAAAGAAAGAGATACGGTGGTATATCACCTCCTTTAGAAAGCTTTAAAAATGTCTTACCCGGTAAGGATGGCTTCTGGGGTCCTGCTGGGAAGCTGGTTGCTGAATTAGCAGCGCAAAAACTTATGTCGGACCTTGGGGGGAGTAAAGATGTCTTTATTTGCACTAGATTTGGAAGGGCTGGGTTTTAGGAGCCTTTTGGCCTATCTTCAGAGCCCTCCCTACCAAGAAGAACCCACTATAGAATTTTTAACATTTTGTTGTAGTTCTGGAAAAGAAATTTCGGGCTGTAGACAGCTCTCTCATAGCCGGCTAGTTCACTGTCCTCTTTGCTTCTCTGTCAGCTACAGCAGTTAGTTCCTGAACGGACTGGTAGATTTTATAGCTGTTGGCCCTTTACATGGGTCAGAGAAGCGCTGTAGTTGTTTATCCTGGTGTCTCTCATCTGTTCTGAGTACTGAATGGAACAGAGAGGAGCTTTGGAAGGGTTTGATGAGCCAGCCCCCTCACAAAAAACGCCATCCGAGATTAGCCTGCTGATCTCCAAATTTGAAGCTTAGACGACTTGATGATGGCGGTTTAAATTTGGAAGTTAGACTCTTAAAGGTCAGTGAGTGATACAATCCACAGCTGATACTAGGTACTCTGGCCATAACTGGTTTACTAGAACACACGGAAACAGAAGTAAATCCCCAGAGTGCTTATCCGCTTACGATGGCAGCTCAGCGTTTCCAGGGGGAGTGTGCGTGCTCCGTCTCGGACACGCAGCCGGGGTGGCCTGTTGTGCAGGCAGCCCAGGCTCCAGGAGCGGGCGCCGGTGCCGTAGTAGCGGGCCGGTGCCTTTGCACACCACGCCGGTCCAGCCTCTGCACCGCCCAGGATTGGTCTGGCCTACTGGCATAGGAATTGAGATGGATTCTTAAACGGCAGTGATTCGTTGCCCCTTCTGTGAGGGTTCTCCTATCCTTGGCCTTCATATATTTTCTAAGTTTGAAGAAGTTTGTGCTTTTTGAACTCGTAATATAAAATTCTTACCTGCGGTAGACCTCCCTGTAGCACACACGTGGTAGATACTAAAGAAATAAATGCCCCGTAAGCTAAATGAGCTGGTTCCCTCGTAAATCTCTTGTGGCCTCATTTACTCACGAGGCTAGCACAATGTCTTTGTCCGTCTTTTGAGGATGATTTCCTAAATTCTCTTTCATAGCAGTCTAACATTCACTTTTGTTTTTCGTCTACACTCTTTCCCTGCCCTGGGCTGGCCTCCTGGTACTATTCTTTACATACAATAGAGCCTTCCTTCCAGGTGTCAAGGACAGGCCAGACGCCAAGAACCAGAAGAACAGATTCCACTTCCAACTTCCCCCTTTCTGGCCGCGGAAACCTGGACAAGTCACCTAACCTCGCTAGGGCATCCGTTGCCTATTATCCGTAAAGCAGAGATTACCTTCCCTGTCAGCCTCTCAGAAATGTGAGAGTTAACAAGATAATAACAGATGGGAAATTAGAAGTTCTCTTCAAACCGAAAAGGCCTGTGACTCCGTTGTTATTAAATGTTGAACCTAAACTTCTAAGAGCTCACCAGCACTGGGGAGAACCAAGTGGTCCCATGAAAACTTCAATTTGACCCAATTTGAGTAGAGCCAAGTGCAAGGGGACTTGCCCCTTCCTTTACCGTGACACCTGTTTTGTCTTGTGGAAAGCTTGCTATCTGGAGCTTCGCCTTTCAGGCTTTGTCTAAAGTTGCAGGTGCGAACCAAGAGCCATAACCATGGTTGCTCTTGGTTTACAGGTTACTACTACCAACAGCTCCATCACTGAGTTTGCGGTATGAACAGGATTCCCGACAAGTCCCGTACATGAATCCCCGCCCGGACTAGGACCAAACTCCTGGGTTGTCCCGTTGCCAGGAGCCCCTGTGGGGATGGAAAGGCTCCCAGTCCTGTGCCGTACCCCCACAGGCGTGCTCATCACCAGCCAGCTCTTCTTTCAGATCGGCTTCTGGGGAGTGCAGTTAGGGAATACATTTTCTTGATCGTCTTTTAAAGGAGGTCTAAGAAAATACATAGGAAAAAACCCCTAAGAAATGTTTATTAAAATGAAAGGAAGCACATATGCTCATTTTTACTTAGTTTTTACTTAATTTTGCTTAGTTTTTGAACTTCTCAAAATGCCCAGAAAGACTCTACTAGATTAACTGTAGCTGCAAAAACAATCAAATAATTAAAGTCACCCCATCCCAGTTGGGATATTCAAAATAATTTGGGCACAAACTTCTCTCTAACCTTCAGCTTAGTTCTTTGATACACTGATTGCTCTGTTTAGTGTGTCCCATCTTTACTGAACTCCCAGGGAGAGGGGGGTAGATGGCAAACTAGCCAGCTTTGGTAGAAAACCAGAAGAATAGGAAGAGTAAGAAGTAGAAATGTCAGAGCCCCCCACCTTCCCCCTCCCACCCGTGACTCAGCCTTGTGCTTAACTGACAAGGTTCTTCATTCTTGGGCTGTGTGCAGATCTAGGAGGACCAGGGACTTCCAGTTCTTCTGAGAAACCAGAAACTGCTATCTGCAAGCCTATTCAACTATAGACTCTGCCTGAATTAATTTTATTATACCTATAAAGGAATTTCTATTTCCTCCATTAAAGAAAGTTATTGTGAACTGGACTTGGCCAGTTTGGTCACTTGCAAGGATTAGGTTGTTCTGGTAGCCTTCAGGATGTAGAGGTGGGGGAGGCTGTAGATCATCTCCCACCCCCACCCCCAACCTCACCAGGTGGTTCTTTACACTGCAATCAGCTTTTAGACCAATTTCTGCATCATTCATGTTTATAAGCAAGCAGGGGTCCTGTCAGAGTCAGGCTGTCCTGTAAGCTTGAAAATGTCCCAATTCTGTTCTTTTGGGGAACTCAACAATATCTTATGCAAAATGTTTATTAGAAGCAAATCCAATAATATTCCAGTATGTTCAGTGTCAGGCGACCCAATTCCGTTTCACTGCTAGACACAGGTCAGTAATCTAGGGATCCGGGGCTAGTGGGCTTGCTAAGAGTCTCATACCCTATTGAGGGAAGGGCTGGAGTGCCCTGCAGTGTTTGGCCAGGCCGTATACCTTTACCATTACTAATTTGGCCATTGAACAGAATCATTTATTAACAAAGTCTCTGGTGTTAAACTGCAGATAAAGCTCTTCTGGTAGAAGCCTCTAAAGTGACTAGAGTTTTTCAAATGCTAACAACCTTTGGAGGATGTTATTCCCCCACTAGGATTCTTCAAATATTCATTAACCTCTCCCAGAGTGTTTATTAAGACTAATTAAAAATTTCCAAAATAATTTAAATTACATAGAATGTAACAGAATTTGTTAAGGATTCCTCAGGATATCACACCTGCTGACATTTCTCCTTAGTGACAACCTTTTCTTTCTTGGCCGAAAGGGGGCAGGGGAGGTACCTGAGAGAGACAGACAGACAGAGGGGAGAAGGGGCCACTTAAAATTCGCAGTTGAAAAAAAATTTTCCATTCACACGCGCAAAAGAACCCTCACATCTGCAAACATTTCACTCTTTCAGGCTCATTTTATCGTATTTGCTTTAACGTTATCTCTGCAGAAAAGGTTAGAGGTGGGAACAGAAAGGTCATATTTACCTAGATAGTCAAAATACATAAAACATTAGGTTTACTTCTACTGCATTTTCATTACTAGGTGAGTTATTCTCAAGTTTCAGTTTGATTATGGCGCCGAGTAAACTAGAACGAAAGAGAATGTCAGAACTTCCGATGACCCCGCGTGCTGTGTTATCACACAGTTTCACCTGAGAGCATGTGTGGGAGCTCCTTCTACATCTCAGGGAGAAGGGAAACCGCCGTGGATAAACACGAGGATTCTCCACGTCATCGCTTGGCAATAACTCCCTTCCATTGGTCCATTCCGAAGAATTTTCTAAGCAGTGTTTGGGGTCTAAGGCCATGATATGTATCAAGTTACATACCTCCCTGCACCAAAAAGAACTAGCTATATTCTGTATTCTTTACCAAACAGTTGTCCTCTTGAGGTTTTTCCCAGCAGGATCCTTAGTATCGTAGCCTGAAGTGGTGGTATTTATCATCATGACATGGGATTGAACTGTGACAGTCAATTAAAGGACACCTCGAGGGAAAACTCCCTGGGAATCCAGAACATCAGATTTGCTACACTGGCTTAGAACTGTGACCCATCCTGCTACCAGTAGGTCTGACAGCCAGGAAGAGATGTTTCCTGCGTCTCCTCCAGAGGTTAGGAATATACCTCCAACATCCTTAACGTCCCATAATAACTCACAATAGATCTGTGAAGCCCAGGGTTGCACAGGATTTTCCAAGTGATGAGGTGTCACTGTTCTGGGTTTTAATAATGTTTCCCATAAGGACCAGTATTTTTCCTTAACCCGCCCTAGCACATTGATCAGGCTAAATTATTCCTTGCTCAAGTCATGTTCATAGCTCAGTGTCCATCATATTTTAACTATAGACAGCAGTATTTTGTCCTAAATGCGTTGGTTTGCACTTCCCTGCACTGTGGCTCGTTTATGCCTCTGCTCCTTCACGTGGTCTTATGAGAACTTACTGTGTATTTCAATACCCAGAAGAGCATTTGTCGTCTTAGGTTTCATTGTGTACTTGAAATTCCAAGTCCTTTGTAAAAAAAAAAAATGTTAAGTAGCTGGTGTGGCTACTGGATCCTGGATTATTGCACTTGTCCATCCAGAAAAGTTCCTGTTTATCCTCTACCTTCTGTTTCTATTTCTAAGCCAATGCTTTAAGACATAACATCTGCTCCAGCCTAGTCCCTCTCTATGTGGTCTTAACGTCTTAACTTCTGTACTCCTTGGTCTTACCCTGGAAGTTTGTACTCTGTACCTCACGGGGCTTTGTGGAGGGAAAAATAAGATACTTAAGGGTTGTCTTCAAGAGAGGTCCTACTTTTAAAGTGATTCCATAAAAGCCCCTTGGCTTAGAAATGAGAAACTCTATAGCTATAATTCTGCTATTTTTATTTCTGAAAAGTGATCTGTGTCTGAATAGGCTTACTCTGGTTTTAACTTTCTTCCCATTAACCCTTTTCACACTGAAATGGTCCTCTCTACCTTATCCACGCTCTGAACTTTTAACTTACAGAGTGAAAACTAATTGTCCCGCAGCAAATCCCACCTACGTGAACTCCCATCATTAACGAATGAATGTACTAACTCCATAAACAAGCATCTGACTCTGCACCTAAGTCAGAAGCTAGTGAGACTTCACTCTGGCCCTGAGAGATCTGACCGTATGCCTTGGTTTCCCTGCATATCTGACGTTAATTCTGCTGTTTCACAGCGCCTGGGGGGTCGTGAGTCTTGACTAATAAATGGTGGAAAGCATCTTGCGAATGTCCCGTACTATATAAACGTGTGACGAATAATCTGGAGAGTCTTCAAGTAGAAATGGATTCTTGTGCAGCTCAGTTCAGAATACTAATCTGCCCATTGTTTCAAATAAAATATTCTAACCTGTTTCCCCTTTTTTTTCTTTTAAAAATATTTTTAGTAAAAATTAGTTTCTAGGAATTTGAACTGTGTATAGGAAGAAACCAATAGTATATATTCTTGTCAGAAAATGCTCAAGTTGTATTTTAAGTGTTAAAACTAAAAGGTTTGCATAACAATGTAGTGGGGTAAGGAGGAGGATTTTAGCTCAACTGTGGCAAAATATAGAAATACAAAAATTAGCTTTGATTTTGAGATTGTATTATAAAAGTAGAGTTAATGTGGTTGTAATAGATATTCTTTATTTTTAAGTTACGAGAAATTATCTTTTATTTTTGAACTGTATGGTTCTTGACATGTTTTGAATAAACTTTTTATCAACTAAAGTTTTTCATTTACCTTATTATCAATAAACCAGTTATGTTTAAAATACATATAAAAAGTGATAACCTAATTACATGACTGTAAAATTCAAGATTTGAAGAACATCTTTTATAGAAATGGTAAATTTCTATATTGGAATCCATTTTTTAAAAAGATGTTAAAAATAGCAACAGAGGGGCGCCTGGGTGGTGCAGTCGTCAAGCGTCTGCCTTCAGCTCAGGGCGTGATCCCAGCGTTCTGGGATCGAGCCCCACATCAGGCTCCTCCGCTGGGAGCCTGCTTCTCCCTCTCCCACTCCCCCTGCCTGTGTTCCCTCTCTCGCTGGCTGTCTCTCTCTGGCTGTCTCTCTCTGTCAAATAAATAAAATCTTTAAAAAAAAAATTGCAACAGAAGTACTTTCATACTTAAGGCAGTATTGGAAATGTTTTTGAAATGTGATCAGTTACACATTATTATAACTGCTTCTTCTGAAAATTAATACTTTTTTTAAGTGAAACTAAATTTATTCCGCCTAAAGAATTCTTCATTCCTTATTAATCCTTAGGTGTTAAAATATGCTTTCTTTTATGAAATGATATTAGTATCAGATAGTAACTTGAAAAAAATTTAAGATTTTTTTTTTTTTTTTAAGGAGAGAGTGAGAGAGCATGAGAGGGGGGAAGGTTAGAGGGAGAAGCAGACTCCCCGCCAAGCAGAGAGCCTGATGCAGGCTCTATCCTGGGACTCGAGGATCATGACTTGAACCGAAGGCAGTTGCTTAACCGAGTGAACCACACAGGCACCCCAATAACTTCAAAAATATTACTTACCCAAAAAAAGTTGGTATCGCTCACAGGTCCCTGAATTTTGTTTTGGGAATGGATGCTTACTGGTCTGTGAAATGTCAAAGTCTGGGAACCACTTTAAAATTTTTGTAAATTGAGATACCATAAAATTCATCCTTTTAAAGTGTAAAACTCAATGATTGATTTAACTATTTTATTTATTTAAAAGACTTATTTATTTGAGAGAGAGAAAGAGACTGCAGAAGCAGGGGGAAGGGCAGAGGAAGAGGGAGAGAGAATCCTCAAGCGGACTTCTTGCTGAGCCCGGAGCCTGAAGCTGGCTCCATCCCAGGACCCCGAAATCATGACCTGAGCCAAAATCAAGAACCAGCCACTTAAGCAACTGAGCCACCCAGGCGCCCCTCAGTGTTTTTTTAGTATATTCCCAGAGTTATATAATCATCACCCCAGTCAATTTTAGAATATTTTCATCACCCCCGAAAGAAACACACTCCCATCTACTCTCCCCACCCCACAAGCCCCTTGTCCATGGCAAACACCAGACTACTTTCTGTCTCTCTGGATTTACCTGTTCTGTACATTTCATGTAAATGGAATCATGTCCCATGTGGTCCTTTGTGTCTGGCTTCTTTCATTTGGCGTGTTTTTAGGTTCATCCATGCTGTAGCATTTATCATTCACTTCTTTCTATTGTGGAATAATATTCCAGGGATGTTCCATTGTATGGAGAGACCCCATTTTATCCATTCGTTGGTTGGTGGGCAGTTGGGTTGTTCACAATTTGGGGAAGTAATTATGAATAACGACCAGTGCTGCTATGAACTGCCATGACCAGTCTTTGAACATGTGTATTTGTTTTTCTTACATATATATATCTGAGAGTGGAATTGCTGGATTATGTGGCACCTCTATGACTTACCCTTTTGAGGAACTGCCGAACTGTTTTCTGAAGCTGCTGCCTTTGTTACACTCCCATGTATGGGCTCCATTTTTTCCACAACCACATTAATGCTTGTTGCCTATCTTTTTGCTTATAGTTCTAGTAAGCGTGAAGTGCTAGCTCATTGTGTTTTTTATTTGAATTTCCCTGATGGCTAACAATGTTTGTTGTGTATGAGCCTCTAAAAAGGTAAAACTATTCTTAGCTCATGGGCCACATAAAACAGGATTCAGGCTGGATTTGACCCATCGTTAGCCAAACTTTCTGATGTAGAAGATAGAATTAGTAGACAGACACATTAAAATAGGTATTATAAATACATTCTTTATGTTCAAGAATCTAGAGGAAAGCATTAGCCTCTTCAAACGAGATGCAGAAAAAAGTGCTGATAAATCTGCTTGCTAGATTTGAAAAAAAAACCAAAACCTTGAGGAATACCCCACTGTGGTCAGTTTTAAGCAACGGACACAACACCGCTGAAGTTGGGAAGAGACATGCATAATTGGCGGCTACAAACGTGTCACTGACCCAAACCATCTCTAACTGATATGACATACGTTGATCAGGAACCGTAGCCATCCCCCTCAAGGCTATCCTTGGTTTTCTCTTCCACTCCTAGAGGCAGCCAGTGGGAAGGAGAATATCTGCCCGTTCCATTGTGTTATTAGGCTCCCAAACAGCCTTTGTCTCCGCCTTCATTACTCTGGGATCGTAGCCGCATCTCCACAAGGCAGATAAACACATACACATGCACAGTCCTTGGTATGTCAAAAAAAGTGTTGGAATAAAATGATAAAGTCACAAAGGGGAACATATTCTGATCCATCCAAAAGACTTCCTGGAAATATATTTTAGCTAGGTGTCGAATAGGTAGGAAATGACCTGGTAAACAAAAGAACAGATGTATTCCACACACATAGATGGTTTGTGCAAGGGTACAGATGCAGGGAAGATTTGTCCTGGTGGCTACATATGCAATTGCGAACTCTCACAATCAGGTATTTTCCTGCAAGTTTCTTCTTCCCAGAGGTTCTGGGAAAAGCCTCAACTTTAGATTTATGCTGTCACCAAAAAGCACAATATGAGGGGGAGAAAAGTCCTTTTATGCCTTCTGAAATTGCTGTAAGAAAGAGAGAAATTAGGTAGCGAATCATCCAGACAATAATTAGTTCGTATCTCAGACTTTAAATGGCCTTTTGAATTTCTGGTCTCACACATTTCCACACCGCTATCAGTTCATGGACTGTGTTTAAGAATAGCTCTGCCTTCTTGTCCACACTCTCCTGGGTCTCCCTCTCCCTTTTCTAACACATTCCCCTTCCTAGGATGGTAAAACTCAAAGTGACAGTGTAGGATTGGTGCTTTTGACCTCTACTCCTCAGCTCAGATCAAAGGAAAGCAGCAGCTTTGCTGGGCAGAAGTGGGCGTTATGTTACTTTGTTCAATAGATCAAGGGGTGGAGCTATTCATTGCTCAGCACTCACAATTGTCAATTACCCAAATGTGACATTTCCTAAGTGGAAACGCGGAGGTAAAGAGACTTGAAGAATCTGTGACTTTGTGTAAACTCCTGGGCTTCTGCTGGCTAAAGAGAAAGCAAAGCCTTTTCTAAAATGCAAAGAACATCCTAGCACAGGTATCCCCTGCTGTCATTCATTCCAACTTCCTGGCTTTCCTGGCACAGCCCTGCTTTCCAAAGTCGGTCAGGTTAAACCTGTGTCCTGTCCTGAGGTTCTCAAATGTTAGCTTGTGTTAGAATCACCTGCGCAGCTGGATGAAGCTCCGATTTTATCCCAGAGTTTCTGATTCAGTAGGTTTGGGTGGAGTCCTGAGAAGTTGCATTTCTAAGAAGTCCCTAGGGGCTGCTGCTGCTTCTGACCCAGGGATCCCGTAAGCTTCTCCACGACGCCACTGTCCCCCAGGTGCTCCCCGAGACAATTACATCCACCCAGCTTGCTGCAGGTGGTTTCCCACTTGGCCTTTGTTATTGGGGAGGGGGTCTTATCATTTGGGGTTCTCTCCTATCACCATTTGTGGTCCTTTCATCATTGCTGAGCATTTTAGTGATGCTGGGGCCCTTCCCACCAGCGTCTTCCTGATGGCCTTGGTAAATGTTATGTCCTCCAGACCTTTCCGTGGAATGTAATCCTTTGGTTGGTTGCTGGGCTGCACATGATATATATTATAATATATATGGAGACACTAGCTTGTCTACATCCCTGAGCCTTTTAATCCTTTCCTCCTCAATCTGCCAAGGAAATTCTGGCATTTCAGCTTCGCTTAGTAGAGGCCATTGTTCTCTTCATGCTGCTAGGAACCGTGCTAGTAGCAAGAGGACGCTATCTCCTGGGGGGTCGGGGGGTTTCCAAGGTCTGCATCCTGTGTCTCTGGAGAAAGCTGCCAAATCAGTAGTCTCCCCACAGTCTCTGTCCCGGCCACCCTTGCTCGAGCAGCCTCAGAGTCCGGTGCCCCTGGTGCTGCCCTGGCCTTGGTGGGTATATGTTGGTTAGACCTTGCAGCTCCTTTGGACCAGAGTCCCTCTTCTCCCTCACTGGGCCCAGCCTGACCCCGGGTGATGGGGCTGTGACCTGATCCTACCGTCGGCCTGCTAGCCAGCAGAGGTGGGGGTAGATCTTGAGGGGGGCGCACAGCTCCTAAGGTCGACCTTGGTGGGATACTTAATGGTCTCCGGAGATCAGCACGAGATTCCATTCTGGGCTTGGGCCTCAGCTGCAGGACGTGAGAGTCTCTTTGTAACTACCAAGGAGATCCTCTGGCTCTCATATTTGGCTTTTATTTGCCTATTCATTGCCTGTGGCTTTTCATGAGCTTTTGTGTATGAATGGCTTTCAGCAGGACTCATCCAATTCCATTGTCTTTATAGTTGCTCTTTCTCCCTTCTCAGCACCTGATAAACCTCACCTGCTAGTTCGTCCCTTTCCAGGGATATATCTTTGCACTTAACCACCTATTGAACCATCACCTTGGGCCAGGGGACGCCATGTTCTGTTTATCACCAACTGGGTCCTCATTGCCTGCCGGTGGCTTGTGATTTGGCTCCCAAACCCCATCTTATTAACTACTTTCTAGGACCATGCCTAGAAGAACTGTGACAGGTTGGGGTCTCTGGAAGCAGATGCTGAGATGAATTTTGGTGTGCGGGGACTTCTTTAGAGATGAATGTCTGTGGCGGGGGGGGGAGGGGTGCAGGGGAAGAGATGGAAAAACTGGGATGCAGGTCTGGAAAGTGTCGACCCAACCCCCCAGGGAGCACTGGCGTCTGCACGGCTTGCACGGCTGGCCCCGCAGGGTTCCCCCACACTGGGTGAAATAGCCAGGTTTCCATGCCCCTGCCTCCCTCAGCCACTGGATGTGCCCCCCTCCCCGGCTCCTCGGTGAGGAGACCCCCAGCAGCAGCAGCCTCAGAGGCTGAGGGCTCAGCAGCGAGTTCTTCCTCCGTTTCCCCTGCTCACACCAGGACTGACATTGAAGGAAGCTAGTTACTTTCATTAGACGGGTTGCTCTTTATTTACAGGCTGGGAAGGCGCTGTAGATAGTAAGGTGATATTTATATTCTCTGCCTGTATTTTGTCCCTCCCTTCCCCATTCAAGGGGGTAGTTTCCTCATGTCAGAGGAGGTTCATTCTGTTCTTTTCTGAAATTTCCCCTAAAAGCCTAAAACCATCGTTTTGAGAATAGAGTTTGAAGAGAAGGCAATTTGTCTCAAACGGAAAAAGATGCTCTGGGATGGTAGGTCCCACGAGACATCTGGACGTCCATGTTGTTTCCGGTATTTCTGCATTTGGAGTAGGGCCTCAGAGGGGATGGTCACCCAGTAAATAGGGAGCTTGGACTGTCCTGTGTCCTAGTCCTGGCTAAGAAGAGCACGGTGGCGGGCCTGGAGAGACACAGGGGCTGACAGAGCAGGGGACAGAGCAATAATTTCCAAGTGCTGCCACCGCTGCCAGCACCACAGCACTGTGTAGGACCCCAGGACTTTGAATCAACCTTGAAATAGAAAAGGTAAGCAGAAGAGTGTTGCCAGAATAGCTCTGAGTTTCCAACTCACCTGTTAGGATGGAAGCCTGGGTTTAGAAGAAGTTGACTAGGGGAAAATAGATGTGATATTTCTTGCACACCTGCATGTATGGCCTGATTCAGACGTGCTGCACATCAGTAAGGGACCTGGTCATGTCGGTCCTCCTCCACACTCGTAATTGCTGTGGTCCTCTCAGACCCCCAGCTCTTCCGCACATAACTTCTATGTGCTTAGGCACACGGCCAGACGAATGCTGAGAGGATGGGGAGCCCTTCATGCAAAGCCCCGCTCCGGCTCCTCTCTTGCCCCCCCACCCCCACCCACTTGCCCATTCTTGCATTGATCTAACCTTGACTGTAGTCCTACAAATATTTATTTATAGCTGCACTTTTGGAAAAATCTTGACTCCATCTGTTTCTTGTTTTTATCTTCAGTTGTTTTCTACCTTCATATTCATGTTCCTTTCCTTCATATTGCTCACCTCATAATCCTTTTCCTTCCTTATTTTCAATTTCCACATATGTGAGGGTCTTTGAGAGTTCTAATTATAAAACAATGGATTATACTGTTTGTCATAAGAAACCTCGAAATGCTATTTTAGAAATGAACTCGAAGTGCATAGAACATGCTAATACTGACTTTAGAATTCTGAACAGTATTAAAATAGACTTTTTTTTGTAGTAACATCAAGCAGAATTAAAGATAGAAAAAGTACATGTTTCAAAACCTCATTAGGAATTTCCTGGAAAGATCGAGATTTATTCATGTAACAGGTCACTTAATGGGTCTTATTTGGATGTTTATCATGCTTCAAAGATGATTCCCCGTTATAAACTCTGGCCTTATCAGCCCAGGTTTCAGACACAGCGAGGAACAGCTGGGCTTCTGCTGAGAGGACATGCGTTTCCTTAACTCTTCCTTCGGAATCCAGCCTCGGGTGGCTTTATACAGTTGCTCACACAGTGATCCCCTTTTTCTCCATTCTTACAGCTCTCATCCACTGTGCACCCTCAACCCCTCTCAGCTTTCTGTGATATTCATTCACTTATTCATTCATTCACTCATTCAGTGTGTATGGCCAAGCACCTGCCAAGTTCTGATCTAGATACTAAGACTATGACAATGAGCAGAACAAATAAAAATATCTGTCTCATGGGGATAGAGGGAGAGAGAGAGAGACAGTAAACAATTTAATTTAAAAAATTGTATGTTAGAAATATGAGTGAAAAAGTAGGGAAGGGAGTCAGTGTTGGGGGCATAGGCTTTACAATTTAGAAAGAGTGGCCAGGGACACTGACAAGGTGATGTTCACAAAGGTGTTAAGGGGTAGAGGGCCATGCACCTGGGGAAAGAACCATACGGCCAGCAGGAGCATCAAGTGCAAAGGTCCTGTGGCAGGACTGTGGCCACCACATTTGAGGAGTAGCAATGAGCGAGTGAGGGGAGAAGAGGTAGATGAGGTCTGAGAGGGAATGGGAGGTGGGCACTGGGTCAGGTACTACTTCGTGGGGCATTGTAAGGACTTGGGCTTCTCCTGACATGAGCTAGGAGCCATTGGAGGGATCTGTGACAGAGGAGAGAGATAATCCACTTATGCTTTAACAGGATCACTCTGGCTGCCATCTTGAAACTGACAAAAGAGGGGCAAGGACAGCACTGGGAGTCTAGTTTAGAGACTAGTTAAAGCATTTAATGGACAGGTCTGGTGGCTTAGATCAGGGTGGTGGCAGAAAAAGTGGCTTTCTATTGAGGACATACAGTCCCACTCATCTGTCCATGCTCTGATCCTGCCCGCGTTCTCCAGGACTGAACATTTTTCTTAGAGTCCATTCTTCATGTCACTGTCTTGCTCAAGAATGCCACAAGAACTCCTTGCTGACCAAGTCATGTTCTGTTCTGTTTTCTAGTACTCTAACCTTTTGCAACTTGGCGTTCTTCCTCTCTGCTTTATCCCTTCCACTTCCCAGCATGCGCTCTCTATTCCCACCAGCTAATGTACTATTCCCCCAGCATACACTACCGCTGTTCTAACCTCTCACACTCTCTTCTTGCCTGGGACCTTCTCATCCTTAAAGCCCCTTTCAGATGCCCCCTCTTGATGTCTCCTCTAGTCGAAAGTCCATATGAGTGTGTTTTCTGGCCTGGCCCTTGGGGCCTGCACCTCCCGTGCCCACAGTTTAGCTTACGCCATTTTGCAGTATTTCCTCATTTGGTCTGTGGGGCCTCCATGAGCTCATAAGCGCCAAAAAGTTATAACCTATTTTTGCCTCTTCCCTCGCTCCCCCAGACCAGGTGAGGCATATAATACGCATCTGTCAAATATTTGCTGGGTTGAACAAGGCAACATATGCTCTTCAAAACTCAGACGGCTCTTTCCATAAATGCCTCTCACAGTGATCCGGCGAACTGTCTTGAAGGTGTTAAAGACGCACGAGAAACATGAGGACGTTGACCCTCACCTGCAATTCCTCACTCGTGCTCCGAACTACCTTTCCCTGCAGGATTTCCTGGAGCGGTCGCACACTGTCATGCCTGCCTCCCAGGGCCGTGATGAGGTCCCTCATATGTCTCTTGCATAACACCTGCCCCCGCGGCCTGCCGCACGCTGATCTTCAGGGGGTTCAGGAGCTGGCTGCCTTCTCCCACCTTCCCCACTACTCCCACCCGCTCCCCACTCGGTCTCCCCCTTTCCCCAGGTTGTGTGGGTTATTTACAGGCATGCCTTCAAGGATGAATTTGATCAAGACCCGCTGAGGAGCGTACTTACACAGTCTCCAGGTTTCCTTACCAGCTGTGCACGCTTTTGCAAACTCTACATTACCCCCTAATTGAAACGACTGCTTGGTTCCATTTTTCTTATTAAAGACAGATTAAGAAAATCAGTTCAATACCGGAGCCATTTTAAAGTCATCATTAATCTCATGCTCTTGATTTACAATCTGGCTTTAAAAAAAATGTATGTCCCTACAAATCCTTCTCTTGCTTTTCGGTCCCCCCTTGCTGCTCATTCTACTCCAGTTAGCCTGCTTTACCGGCTAGTGTTGGTTCCTTCCCCATCGGGCCTTTTCTAGTACATGCTTTTTTTTCCCCTTTCACCCATAAATCTCTTGCAATTTATCATGTGAAGTTTCCAGTTGTTTAAGAGCTTGCATGGTGAGAATGAACGGCAGTATTTCAAGTTTCATTTGGGGTGTTTTCTCTGATGACATTCTTGGCCCCTCGCCACCTCCGTCTGCCAGTCCCCACAGCTGAGACCTCTCAAACCCCAACTGGAGGCAGCGTCTGGTCTTGGCCCCAGGCCTTGCCAAGAGAATGTCTGGAGTTGGCACCTAGGTCTGTGGCATATTCTCGTCCAGCCAGCTCAAGCCTTGCAGGTCAGCTCTGGTAACTGGCCTCCTGGTTGGATGTCGGGACCCAAAGATCTGACCTAACTTGTCCAGATCCTCAGATCATCCAGGATCCCCCTTGGCCTTGCTGGTCTGTCCCCTGAGCCACAGCTAAGGGCCCAGGGTCTGTCTTTGCATGTTGCAACCTTGATCCAGCTCCACAGTTGGGGCTCTCCAGGCCCTATCAAGGTCAGGGACACCCACCAAGGACCACTCAAAGAACTTGCTTAGTGCCAAGTGCTGTCCGCCTGGGCGACCGCCACCACCTTATGTTCTGGACGCATTCTCTGCCTTCCTCGATGAACGTCTTTCCACTATCAGCTCCTGGATGGGTGGGTCTGACCTGCTCCCTCTCTAGCCCGCATCTCGGTCTGACATGCGCCGCTGGAGGGTTTAATGGCTCCTGCCCGTTCCAGCATCCGCTCTAGGCTTGCCTCCCAAAACACATGTCCTCAGCGAGACAAGCTAGTAGACAGTGTTTGTCTCCACACCTTCACATCCTGAAGACTCTTCTGTCCTCCAGCACCTGCTTCCCCAGTGTTCAGAGTCCTCTTGCCAGGCAGCTCTGTCCCGGCCGCCTCACTGTGCCACTGCTCCAGGCTTGAGAACCGCCCCCTTCCTCTAAAACGGTCCCCTTCCCCTCCCCCTTTTTGCGGCCAGTGCCCGGATGATTCCATAAGGTACAGCCTCACAGACGGAGTGTCTCTTGAAACTCTATGCTGAGGATACTATAGTTATCACCACATGGTTCCATTTATGATAGTTAAGGAAAGCCCTTCGTGTAGACCTACTATAGATGTTTTGAAGAAAATACGCCATATATGCAGTCATGCTGCTTTTCCTAGAAAAATGAAACCTCTTAGAAATTGTGAAACTGGAAACAACAACGAAGTGGCCATTTTTCACTCCTTATAGTAACAACTTTTTAAATTGTAATAGTTAGTAGTGAAAACACGATAATTATACTTTCATACAACACTTGTGGGAATATAAACTAATGCATCTTTCTAAAAAGAAGCCCACACTTTCTGACCTAATAATTTCCCATTGAGCACCCTACCCTTTGGATATAGTAAAACAATTAGATGAAGATTCACATATTAAGATTTGTGTTAGGGACGCCTGGGTGACTCAGTCCTTAAGCGTCTGCCTTCAGCTCAGGTCATGATCCCAGGGTCCTGGGATTGAGCCCCACATCCGGCTCCCTGGCAGCTCCCTCTCCCACTCCCTCTGCTTGTGTTCCCTCTCTCACTGTGTGTCTCTCTGTCAAATAAATAAAATCTTAAAACAAAACAAAAGATTTGTATTAAATTATTACTTAAAAAAGCAAATATTTGGAAAAAATACAAAAATTCATTAATGGGAGAAAAGAATATGAAATTATACGTTTATACTATGGGACACTATGTATGCATTGAAATGTCTTCAAAGAATATTTTAAATCAAAGGAAAATACTAACGATGTTATTAAGTGAAACAGTACGAGTGCTCTATATTCTGTGATCTCAGTGATGTCGCAGCTGCTGTGGTAGACGTGTGCGGTGTGATACCCACATATCACAAACTGCGTACGTGTGTGTCGGATAAATTCATGTGAACGTAATGTAAGTGAATGTTAACAGCCGTTCCTTTATGGGGTTAGAATTGATTGTTTTATATCTACGTTCGCGTGTTTCCTCAGATTTTCTTAACAAACACGAATTACTTTTATGGTCTCAAAACTAGCCTTGAACACACAAAGGCCATTAGACTTGAGTTCAAGGAACACATTTTCAGGGGCTGGTGCAGTGGAGGCCTAGCGCAGCCCTCACGTTGACAGGAGGGAGGTCCACACAAAATAGTGCTTCTCTCGGGGAGTGTTCCCCACTTCCTGGCTTGAGCAATCCCACCCTTAGGTGTGTAACATATTTTCTCCTTTCGGGAGGAACAATGAACACGTGGAGCAGAGCCACCATAACGGTGTAGGCACCTGAGTGGCTCAGCCGGTTAAGCGTCTGCCTTCAGCTCAGCTCAGGACCCCAGGGTCAGGGGATCAAGCCTGGCATGGGGCTCCCTGCTCAGTGGGAGCCTGCTTCTCCCTCTCCCTCTCCCTCTGCCTGCCGCTCCCCATTTGTGCTGTCTGTCAAATAAATAAACAAAACCTTTAAACAAATCATAAGGGTATAAAATTGTATTTGTTGAGACAAACTCCACGCAGGAACAAGGCTGGAACTGCAACTGACCCTCCGCCCTTGGCCACCATATCCCGAGGGTTCTTGCCAGAGATCCAGGGGCACCCCCCAAATACGAAATTGTCCCCGTGGACCGTGGAGCCTTTCACAAGATCAGCACACGTCCAGGAAGGCGGGAGCTAATTCTGAACTCCTGGAACAGTGGGCGTCTTCTGAGTATTAAAAATCAATAATAATAATAAAAAAATTGTCCCTGAAACAAACTTTCTTTGAGTGACTCCTAGAGCTACTGCCCTCAAGCCTTTTGTTTGCAGAGGACCAGAAGGGCGGAGGAGCCGAGGCAGCGAACCTCGGCCTCCGGCCTGGGTGGGCCGCGTGTGGTTTCGGTTCCGAGCGGAGCGCTGCGGGGTGAACCGCCTGCGGGAAGGCCCTGCTCGCGGCTCCGCGGGCCTGCTCCAGCTCTCCAGTTGCCAGGCTTCGCTGGGGGACTTCTGGAACTCGTGGCCTTTTTCCGCTCAGGTTCTGGGCACGTGGAGCGGAGCGTGGCTCTGCCCGCGTCAGGGCTCTAGCCGTCAGCAGCTTCTCCTCCCTTGGCGGGACCCAACGGTTCCCAGCTCTGACTGACACATTCCTTACTACGAAGGCTATATTTTCCTAACCTCAAACCAGAACATGTGGGACAGGACACTTTTTCCTGTCTTGGGAAAGTCTTCTCAATATAAAAATTAGATCATATTTAGTTATATTTAGCCAAATGCTTCTTTTGAGGAAAAAAAATGCATGAAATCGAACCGTCCCAACATAGCTGGTTCTTGTGGTTGCTGTGTGTCTGGCTGGAGCATCAGGGGGGTCTGCCGTGGGGACCCTCTCCCCTCCCAGGTCAGGTTACTCCAACCTCAATGGGCAGCCCGGCTTTTCTCTCATGGGGCCGCTCCCGGGAGCACTTGGTGCAGAATTACTTGGTCACCTACCAACTAACAGGCTAGCTGTATTTAGCCACCTCCGAGCTTATTCCTAAAGGAACTTGAGTATTTTCACTGACTAAGCTTTTGAAGCAATCCATATATCTGAAAAAGATCTGTCCTTTCCTGTTTCAATGTTAGCCTTCAGTTTTTCAAAGGTCAACTAAAGCCAGAAACAACTGACCTCAAATTGCAATCTTCGCAGTGCATAGCTGAGCAATCCATTCTGATGGGGGCCTAGCTGGGAAAGCAGGAAACTTCAGGGGGCTTCTCACAGTCTCGAGAGCCACACCTGGTGGGCAGGCACCCACTTTGTAGAAGCTTTATCACTGAGAACTCTTTCTATAAACTGTGCTTCCACGAATTCTATGAGGGTTCAAGTGCCTCATAAATGTGCTGTGACTCAGGCTAGGAAATAGGATGAGAGCACAGAAATTTTTCTTAGGGAAGAAAGAGAACATTCTCAGGATGTCTTTTAAAGGTGGTTTCCTTTCTCAGTCCCCTTACTTTGGAGGATCCCTGAGATAAATGAGATGAGCCCCCACCCCCTGCCTTTGTGGCTTATGCTGCCTTTGAGTCCGGCTGGTCAGTAAAGCACAGAACTGTCCCCAGCATGTCAGGAACTTGACGGTGTGGACCGCCGGCTATGCTTTGTGCCGTGGCTATAGAGGAACTCCACGTGCCCCGCCTGAGGCAGCAGCCATCTCCAAGACATATTACCTTGGTCAAAGAGAGGCAGAGCGTAAGAGTGTTCAGGGAGAGCAAATCCATTACCCCAATGCCAGTTCACTCAAAATACACGTCCAACAGTGTATCTTTCTCTCTGCAAAGGAGACCACTGCTACTACTCTGGGTTGTAGACATTTTTATTTAATATCACTTAATATGCTGTTTCCTAAAAACGGAAAGCAGAAAGGAAGCTTTGTAAAAGTTATCAGGCTAGAAGGGCCTTGAAATACATGACGGGACTCATCATTGAAGAAGAGAAGGGAGTAAGGGTGTCTTAGTTCCATTTTTATTACTCATTTTCCCATGGAGATTGAGATAAACTTGTTTCTTTCTCCCTAATCGTCTCCAAGAGTGGAAAAGGATTTCCTCACAGAATTTTAATGCAGGAAGGAACCCTAGAGAATGCCAAGCCTGAGGGTAGATTTACCAGAAAAATCCCCCTTTTTTTCAGATATTCAAAAGAACCTGAGAGCCAGCTTCCCCTCCTGAGAGAGACTCATAAAGGTCATCGATTTCCTCATTTGAAGCCTAATTTCACCCAGGAAGACTTGATGAGGCGGGACAAAAGAGAGCCAGATTTACTCAAGTATTTTTAATATAAAGCAATGGGAAAAGAAATTAATCTATTAAATGACTGATTAAAAAAAACAGTCATTGCAAATAATAGATAGGAGCCATGAAGTGTAAGTTTCCAAACAACACATGGTAATAGTTGTCCTGAGAGCGAGCCCTTATCCAGCACCTGCTGCAGGCCACGTGTTGCTCTGAGTGCTTTATATTAACTCATTTAAGCCTTTTGCGGTAAGGGTGCTATTATTATCCACACTTCACAGTTGAGAATCCTGCCGAAAAAGATGAAATAACATGCCCCAAGTTACATACGTAGAAAGTGCTAGAGCCTGGTGTTCATAGCTTGGCAGTCTGGCCTCGGGATCTGCTCTCTGAACCACTACACACACTTCCTTCAAATAACAGTAGTTCCTGTTCAGTGGTTCTGCTATTACCTGAGAAAATCGCAATAAAGGACTTGAGCAAGCATTTATTGAGCACCTACAGTATGCCAACTCTTGGACCAATTCTCACAGCAACCCAAAGAGATCTGTTACCTAGTGAAAGATTTGAGCGAGCATTTATCCTGCAACTGTGTGCTCATTGTTGCATCAGCTCTCACAGAACTTAAAGAAGTCATTCTCCTGTTTACAGATGAGGGAATAGATTCAGAGAGTGAGGTTCAGAGAGGTGTAGTGACTTGCCCAAATTACAGTGGGGCAAGAAAGAGAGTAGATATTTGAACAAGTGTCCGTCCGATCTCACATTTGTATTTATTCCCCTATCCTACACGAAGAACTATAGGCAAATAATCTGATATCTGAATTTGTTTTGCTCTCCAGATGTTTAGTTTTAAAAATATATATATTTATTAAATTTTCCACATAAGATCTTTATTGAACAACAGAACAATGGCCAGTTAACAATAATGATTCTATTTTGACCTTATGTCTTAAAACACCTTTGCTTTGAGAGCAGTGGCCTGTGGAGTAGCCAAAAAGGCTAAACAATGCCATTAGCGTTTTCAAGACACTACCTGGTTGAGTCATACAAGCATCAGAGATGTACATACAACTGTATGTACATCTGATATAACTCGAAGGACCTTCTAGAAAGACAGCTTGCAGAAACAGAGACCAGAGCCTGCAGTTTGAAATCAGCCATTTGCCACTCTCCTCTGATTAGGACTTCTCGCTTGACCAGTGATGAGCAGAAACTGAATTGCAGACTTTGGCCTGTTCTGCAGGCCCTGTGGTGCAGCTGATTTATCCGTCAGATCTGTGTACTAAATGAAATCGTCCAGATAAGCAGATGGTCTGGCCACGGTGGTATTTCACAGCAACATGTGTTTGTTTGAGTAACATGGTCATAAACCTTTCACTCTGGGTCTAAGATTAAATTGTGGCTTTTGGATCTTACCTGGGGCTACTCAAGAGAGAGCAGATTCAAATGTCAAATTTATGGCTTGGTTTCATCAGTACGTTCTACATAATTTTCAATATTCATTTATAAGAACTTAAAGCACGTCTCTTGAGTGTGTGTGTTGGGGGTGGGGTATTGTACATGAAGATCCAAACCCTCCAATTATGGTTTTCAGCTAAACAGATTACTGCCTGGGTTTTTTTGTTTTTGTTTGTTTGCCTTATCAAATGAAAAATAGGCTTCATTGCCATTCTGACCCTAAAGTTTTACATTCTAACACAATAGCAGGCCAAGACTCTGGGATCCACTCTGCTACAAAGTTACTAATTGTCTCCTATCTCAAAAAATTAAGAGAAGGGGGGCGCCTGAGTGGCTCAGTCGGTTAAGCATCTGATTTTGGCTCAGGTCATGATCTCAGGGTCCTGGGATTGAGGCCCCCCCCCCTTGCTCAGTGGGGAGTCTGCTTCTCCCTCTGCCTGTTGCTCCCCCTGCCTGTGCTCTCTCTCTCTCTCTCAAATAAATAAATAAATAAAATCTTTAAAAAAAATTAAGAGAAGGTAGGGAAGGAAGCACTCTGTTCGTATAGCATTCTGCCCAGATTGCCTGACCGGTAATGTGCAGTCATAGCTACGACTCTTCACATTAGTCCCCTCCGGAGAGCCAGGTGGACTTCCGCAGTGGAGAAGCACGAATAGGAGAGGAAGCACCAACGCAGCTCAGTACTATTTTCTCCTTCCAGCTCATATTTACAGACAATAAATAAGACTGGAATTTTTGCCTTGTTAAAATCATACATTATTTGAGATAGTCTAATAAACCCCATCCTATTCTTTGTGTTTATCCAGCTACTACCCACAAGAATAAAAGAAATGGCCATTATTGTTAAAACAGTGAATTGGTATTATGGAGATTATGTTCTCTTTTCTACTCACTATTATAATTTTTAATAACATTTTATTTTGAGATAATTATAGATTCACATGCAGTTGGAAGAAACAATACCGAGCGTTTTCTGTGTACCCTTCACCTAGTTTCTCCTCACAGTAGAATCTTGAAAAAACTGTAGTACAATGTTACAAACAAGACACTGACGCTGATAGAATCCGGGGGCCTGATTCAGATTCCAGTTCTAAACGCACTCACTTTTGTGCACGCACGTGTGTGTGTGTGTGTGTGCATGCACTTAGCTCTATGCAGTTTTATCACGTGTAGATTCATATGACCAACATCACAGTCAAGATACAAAATAATTCCATTATAAGGATCCCTTGTATTATCCTTTTGCACCATAGCCACCCTCCCTCCCTCTGCCCCTTCCTAACCCCTAATAACCACTAATCTCTTCTCCACCCCTCTACTTAGGTCATTTTAAGAATGTTATATAAGCGGAATCATAAGGTATGTAACCTCTTGAGACTGGCTTTTTAACTCAGAATAATCCCCCGAGATCTCTCCACGTTGTATTTCATGGTATAGACGTACCATGGTTTGCTTAGTCATTCATTCCATTCAAATCCAAATGGTCAAAGAAACTGGAACTCCCGCCGCTCCCCCTCCCCAATTTTGTTATTCTGAGTAAAGCCATTATGAACATCTGTGTACAGGTTTTGGGGGGGAACATAAATTTTCATTTCTCTGGGATAAATGCCCAAGAATGCAATTGTTGGATTTTATGGTAAACCCATATTTAGTTGTGTAAGAAACTTCCGTACTCTTTTCCAGATCGGCTGCACCAATTTATATTCCCAGCAGCAACACGGTAGATTGTTCTGTGATGATAATGATTTTTTATTATATTATGTTAGTCACCATACAGTACATCCCCGGTTTCCGATGTAAGGCTCGGTGATTCATTAGTTGTGTATAACACCCAGTGCACCATGCAATACGTGCCCTCCTTACTACCCATCACCGGTCCATCCCATTCCCCCACCCCCCTCCCCTCTGAAGTCCTCAGTTTGTTTCTCATAGTCCATAGTCTCTCATGTTTCATTCCCCCTTCTGATTAGTTCTGTGACGATAAAACCCCATTCCACACATCTCTGATAGCCCAGGCCCAGCTAAGCTCTCTGTGACTTCTTCTCTCCCTCATTATTTCTGCCTATGCTTACCCCTCTCTATCTTACATCACATAATATTTGAACCATTCATTAATCTTGGTAACCTTTCAATATTTAAATATTTCTTATTTTAAAGCCTCCCCATTCCAACGGCACTGAAAACTCACTGAGCCCTAGAAGATTGTTATTCTCCTTTGGTATTTCCCATGCTGAGCCTGGCACAATAATTAGTAATCAGACAATGGGTTTTAAATGATTAAAGTTGAATAAATAAGGAGTAATTTGAGTCAATAAAGTGTGTTGGGAGTTTTCAAAAAATTACCAACTTTCTCTTTAGAAGTGGTGTTATCAGATTTAGGTAAATTCAAGAACCATTGTTATTAAGCAAATTGCTACAGATGTAGCAAATGTAAATGTAGGATGATTATATTTTGTTCCCCAAATAACCTTGATATCTTTTCTATGAAGATGGTAAACTATTAGTGAAATAGCAAAATATTGTATCAAATTTTTACTTAAAATGGTTTAATTAAATTACTGTTTTTTATTGCTTTTCTCCAGGTGTTCCTTCCCTCGCCATCCTAGAAGAGCAATGATGTGTTGGTAAATGTTTGTAAATGTTGGTAAATGGGAGGAAAAATGTAATGTTGGAAGGAAAAATGTAAATGTTGGTAAATGGAAGGAAAAAAAAAATGCCTTCAGGTGTAGCCTTTGTCAGTTCCCATGATGTAAAGACTCTGACCAAGACCAATTTCAAGTTACCATCTCGACATCAGGGATGTCAAAATTTAGGAAGGGATGCTTGCAGTGGGATCTAGTGAGCCAGTATGAGCTAGCTCCAGCACACCAGTGCTAGGGATATATTAAATTTAACTCAAGGAAAATGTTCTACATTATATATCAACATTCAAATGAGTCATCTGCACACAGACACTGGGAATTTTTGAATGACTTCAGTCTCCAAAATCTCTTCTCACCAGCAACCACCAGTGTTGAATGCTTTCCCAGAAGTAGCCCACTCTACCCCCCAGCTGATGTCTGCTCATCCTTTTTGTCTGTGCGCAGACGCCTCTTTCCTAGTTTCCACTGACCGCTCCCTCCCCTCACACGCCCCGTTTAACACAAGACCACGTCACCATTTCTCATCGCCGTTTCGCTTTGCCTTCAGGGTACTATGTAGGATTTAGGGATATGTATTTATTTTTGTTCCTAGAGTGTCTGAAACCCTCCCTCAACTAGACACACAGGAGGGCAGGGACTGTGTCTCTTGCTTACCTGTGGCCCCAGCAGCACCACGCACGAATGGGTGTCTCATGGCCTTGACTGGGAATTCTCGCTCAGCTCTGCCTCCCAGGTGCCTCCTCCTCCCGCACTGGGCTTGGCCCCTCCTCTGCCCCCTTGGCCCCTGAGCCTTTCGGGCTGTTAGGATATCACAGGGCCAAAGAAGCTAGGGGTTTCCAGCCTTTCTCAGCTGTTGGGAGGAGGTCATGGACCGGCCGTGACCGCCGGCTGACCCTTGAGGCGGGAGCTGGACCAGGGCTATCAGAGGCTCCTCCTCCCTCCCGCTCCTTGGAATGCTCGTTCTGCACGTTGTGCGCGTTGTGCGCGTTGTGCGCGTTGTGCGCGTCCTGCACGTTCTGTACGTTGTGCGCGTTCTGCCCGCCGTTCCCGCGCCCGGGCCACGGATGTTCGAGGACGCGGCCGTGAGCGAGCAATGCGGAGGTGAACCTGCTTGGGCGGTACACTTGACAGAACCCAGGTAAGGCTTCTATGTGAACTGTTTTCTGGAAGGCGGGCGTGGAGATCTCCGCGTCTTGCGGCTTCTCGAGACAAGACTGGTATGTCAGTTCCCTTGCTTATGAAACCCGCCACCTGCCCATCTGGAGTGGCTGCCTCTTCATCTGTGCTTGTCCTCCGTGTGCGTGTGCGGGGCCAGTTTCAGATTTCTCCCCGGGAAGCTCTGGAGTTGGCGAACCAAGTCACACTCCCATCCGCAAAACACTGTGCACTATCACCATTGGTTGGGGTGGGGCAGATTCTCTCATGAACATTTCATTTCATTTGATAATGAAATATTCTCTCATGAGCATTTACTAACTTTTTCCTTTTCCTCTATTGTTTTTCCTGCCCTTACCATGAAGTCACCTCCTGTTCAGCCGGTCCATTCAGCTTTG
>NW_024426552.1:55246176-55312058 GCF_017311325.1 Ursus maritimus
CCCCCCCCCCCCCCCCCCCCCCGTATTTAACAATCAGGTTATGCTTGTTTCATCATTACAGAAGTAAAGGGACATTAACTGGTGTTTGCTTATTTCTGTTTGCATCATTCACAGAAATTGCAGCTAAAAAGGTTCTCTTTGTTCTTTGTTTTCTCTCTTCTTCCACTAGAACATAAAGTCTCTGAAAGCGTTTTTAAAAAATATTGTATGCTCTATGATCTGGGACCTAGAACCGTGCCTGCTACACAGTAGGTACTCAATAGATATGTGTTGAATGAGTGAATTTGTTTCTGAATCATTTTGATAAATAAGGAGGATATGCAGTGCATTCTAGAAAGAAAACCAAGGACAAATGTTTTATACAAGAATGATACTTAAATATTTTTAAAAGAAAAACAATCTGTTAATAGAAATAACTGTAAAAATTAGCAACCAAATGAAGTTGAAATAACTGTTAACAGAAAATAAGTCAATATATTATGGGATTGATCTTGTTTCTGTCCTAAAACATCTTTCAGACCATGAGTGTTGCAAGTGCCAATTTCCTGAATTAACAGCTAGTGGATTTTTACTTCAATGATAATATTTTACATTTATGTGGCACTTTATATATTACAAAGCTGTGTCGTATGTTGTCATACTTGATTACTATTTAAACTAACTGGAGACTTTCCAATGCTTGAAGTCAGGCTATATGCTATTTAATATAAAATAAATATAAAAAGGAATAAAGATACTATGTCAGAGTATGCTAGTTAACTTCCAAGATCCATTTCTCTTCCTTCCTTAGAAATAAGGTCACTAATATATTTTTTTAAGGGCATTAATTTTGAGCTGGGCACAGACCATGCAGCTAAGAATCTATTTTCCTCAGCAAACTTGCAGCTCAGTGTAAATATGAGATTAGTTTTTATAATGAGATTTAAGTGATGATGTGGACGGTTCTTCCCTTAAAGAGGGAAGACAGGCTCTTGACTTTATCCCTCCCCACATCTTAATGACTGGAATGCATTTGTTGATGGTTGGAGCTCTAGCAGTCATTTTCGACTATGAGGAAAAGGGCCACAACCATGTCCATCTTATCCCTCATTGTGTTTTCAACATTTAGCACAAGACATAATATATAGTAGATATACAATAAATATCTGTTGAGTAAATGAATAAACATGATTTTTTGGATCATATTATTTTCTCCCTGTATTTTTTTCTTGGAGAAACTTTGGACAACTATATTCTGAGGAAGTAGTTAAAGTTCTACATTTGCACAGTCCTGTGCTAAGCCATAAACCATTTGTAGCCATTTACACAATTAACAAGTTTTATAAAGCTGTAAAATGATTTTGAAGTTCCCATTGTGATTCTTGGGAGAGTCACTGAAGGTATGGCTTCATCATAGCATAAGGAACTCCTGTAAGAGAATTTATATTACCAGGTCGATACCAGATAAAAGATATAAAGTAAGGACTGGATTCTTACAAATCTCTAAACAGTTTCAATAAGTGATGTTGGGTAAAGGAAGCAGGGGACTTAAGGAGACATTGAGTATAACTGAAGCCAGAAGGTAATGTAAGATTAATCTCAAGAGAGGACTGAGGTCTGCACTGGGCTGTGATTTAGGATAGGGTTCTGGGTCTGGGGCTGTTGCATATGCAGCTTTTACCCCTGGAGTTCTTACAGGTGCCATTCAGGCACTGGTACTAACTGCGATTTCATGACTAAATTACTTGAAAGTTCATTTTGGTAGTAGCCATTCCTGGTGGTCAAGACATCATTGCTTTAAGGTATAAACTATTTTAAAGATTTTGAGAAAAGACCTCAAAAGATTATTTAGTGTATTTCTAAATGATCATTTAGAGCATCCTAAAGTCACACACTTCGAACGTTCCCTAATAAATTGCTCAGGCGAAATAACATTAGTGTAGTATCAAAAAGATCTCAAGGCAATCTTCTGACAAAGTAATAGCGTATTGTTCGTACCTTACTGGTTTGAAAGATAATGCTCGGCAACATCCAATAAAACGTCTTGAAATATTACGCACACCCAGTCTTACTGCATCTCAGATGGATTCATTGCCTAATATTTATAAAGGATGGATTTTTTGGTATGTGTTAAATGGTAGCATTTTTTGCAGTAGCTAATGCCGAAATTTCAGGAGAGAAATTTGGTGCTGGAAATATTTACTATAGTGCTGGCACATAAACCAAGAGCTATTAGACTTTAATGCTTTTTTCCCTAAACTTTTTATAGCCTTTCATTTTTAATCGCTGCCAATCTGCTGATTTTATTTTAAATAGATACTTCAAGACTGTGCTTTGTCAAAACAGACAGATGTATCATTAAATTCCCTCCCAAATTACACATTAGGCAATGTCTTTGTTTCATGTGCTACTGAGGTATTTGGATTTGTTATAATCTGGAGTAAAAAGGAGGCCAGAAAGCTGATTTGCAGAGCAAAAAGCCCTATAATTTAGAATTGATTGTTCTGATTGCATATGGCTTTGTGAAATGCTAATTAGCCCAAGTCGGGGTGGTCCGGGTTCTGTGTGCTCGAACTTGCCGGTCATTCTGGCACGGGTTTGTTGGGAGAGGCTGGTGGAAGAGTCCACACTAGGAGTCCCTGGAGTTGCTTTTTCTGTCAATCTTCTCTTTAAAGAAAGGGGTGAATGATAATTCGGGTACTTCTCAAATGTGCTTTCTCAGCAGGCTTATGTGGTAGCTTCCTGTTACTGCTGCTGAAATGAATGATCACAAACTTAGTGGCGTAAAACAACACAGATTTAATATCTTACTGTTCTGGATGTCAGAGTCTGAAATGGGTCTTACTGGGTTATAATCAAGGATAATCAAGGTGTCAACAGGGCCGCATTCCCTCCGGAGGCTTTAGGGAAGAATCTGTTTCCTTGCCTTTTTGAGTTTCTTATTTCTTTTTTAAAAATTTTTTTTATTATGTTCAGTTAGCCAACAGAGTACATCATTAGTTTTTGATGTAGCATTCAGCAATTCATTAGTTGCGTATAGCTGGGTGATGGGTATCAAGGAGGCGTGTGTTGTGATGAGCACTGAGTGTTATATGCCTTTTGCGTGTCTGAGGCCACCTGCATTCTGTGGCTTGTGGCCCTTCCTCCATCTTCAAAGGCAGCCGTGCGCTGTAGTACCTTTACATTTTCTTTTACTCTGACCTTCCTGCCTTCCTCTTTCACTTATAAGAACTGGTGTGATTACCTTGAACCCACCAAGGAAATATAGAAAAATCTCCCCATTGCAAGATCCTTAATTTAATCACATATGCAAAGTCCCTTTTGCCATGTAAGGTGACATTTTCACAGGTTTCAGGGATTAGGACATGGATGTCTTTGGGAAGAGGCATGATTCTGCCTTCTACAGGGTACTTAATGAATGCATATTAAGCCCCTTCTGTGTTTAAGAGCCTTTTCTAAAGATGAAAGCCCTTGGTAGATTTCCTTTCAGCGTGGACAGCTCTGTTGGAAAAGCCGTCTTTTTACCAAATAAGTCTAGGTACTGATGTTAGTAAATGAGAGAAACAGAGATTATCTTGAGGAGAGAAGCCTGTCCTCCAATAGGGGAGGCATCTAAGAAAATTAGAGCTCTGCGAGACCTAGATGCTTATTTTTGTCCATTGCACCCACCCCATGACAGATGAGATAGCAATGCCACAGTAGTGTCTTCAGAGACCTTTTGTTTTCTTACCCTACAAAGAAAATTCAAACCCTCCATTTTAAAATCAGGAGAGAAAACATTTACAGAAAGGACATCTCGTATACCGTGCTTATCATGTTTGCATGGTGTTTCAACTGGGTCAAAGATTGAGGTTAAATAGACAATTTGAAATCTTCAGAAAAGGCATCTCTGGATGGGAAAATATGAAAACTAGCATCAGAGGCCCTCATAATGGGGATGGTAGTGAAATTTCTGTCAACTCTGGTAGCTGCCATGTCTGTGAGTGGTGTGGTTTCCTGAGTTTATGAAATGACTGTGCCACAGAGTAAGCCCAGCTGCTGAGGGGAATCTAGTTGGCTTGATTGAAGGAGGACAGAAGAAAAGCAAGCCCTGCATTTTATGTACGCTGTGTCATTGGAGAAGCCTGTGTGTTGTCATTAGTAAGCCTTACTAAATCCTGAAAATGTTCTCTTTGCTTCTAAAACCTTTCCTACTTTGGAGACTAAATGTTCTTTCTGTTCCTTTTACTGCCTCTAGGGTACATTTAAACCTTCCTTTACTACCCGAAGTTTGTCATGTGTGTTGACCACTTTGGTTTTTGCTGAGCTGAGTGATATCCCACTGGGTTCTGGAGGCTTCTCCACCAGTTGCTTCCTGGGTTCCCTTGTGGCCACTGAATTATGTTTTCTCTTACCCACCAGGAAGAGATAGAGACATTTTTACATTTCATCTAAGTTCTTTGGACCCCTGAAGAAGGATCTGTGCAGGCCTTCCTGTGCATTTCCATCTTCAGAGTCATCTGGCTTCCTCTCTGGGGACAGGTCCAGCACCTGATGCCAACCTGTGTCACAGACAGGGGTAGATGTTCTACTTTTAAGGTAGTTTTGTCTTTGCCTTTTCTTTCCTCGGATCAGATTAACAAAAAGGAATTGATGTTTATTTCCAGAGCCTTTTTTTCCCTATGTAAAGCATTAATCATTCGTGTTCAAAACTTTTCGGTTAATTTTTCTATTCTTTCAATCTTCATTTATTGAGAATCTACTGCATATAAGGCACTGCGCTTAGAATTCATAAGGATTCTCTATCTGAGGCCAAAGAATAAGCAGCATGAGCACACAGAAAAGAGAAAACATAGGTTTTCTCTAAGATGCTAGACCTGCCTTTGTTATGATGTCACCAACACAGTGGGACCTTTAGCAAATCCCATCCTGTCTGAGGAACTCTGTTCCTCCACCGGGAAAGAGGGTGGCCCTGGCTGATCTCCAAGGCTGATCACCCCAGCCCGGGATTCAAGTAAGTGTAAGCCCAGGCACATAGCTCTCCATGCCTCCCTTGTTTCAGTGAGTGATGGGAAAATCTGAGGAAAGATGGATGGCAAGATTGCTTCTGAAAGTTGTACACGTTACAGGGAACATGCCCTTTGCTTCTCCAAGGCAAGAACATTTTCCCTCTCAATATATGCCAGGAATCAGAGATGAGCCCTGTTTAAAATAAACCTAAGGTAAATGAATAAAATGCTTAGTTTTTATAAAAATAGGATGGTAGCATTTTTTAGAAAATTAACCAACTTTTTTTAAATTGGAAAGGTAGTCCATACTCACTGTCAAAAACTTAGAAAATAATAAAAAGCCAAGAGGGGAGGGAGAACATTTAGCAATGATCCCAGTGTTGAGCGATACCCGCTGTTAACATTTTAGTGTGCTTCCTTAGAGTCTTGTCGTGCCTTCTTTGTCCCCCTGACCATGGACATGTTGAAGCCTAACCCCCAGTGTGATAGTATAAAGATGGGGGAGGAGCTTTGGGAGGTGATGAGGTCACGAGGGTGGAGCTCTCATGAATGGGATCCGTGCCCTTAGAAAAGAGACCCCAGAGAGCCCCCCGACCCCCTCTGCCATGTGAGGCCACAGTGATAGTTGTTTATGAACCAGGAAGCAGACTCTCACCAGACACCAAATCTACTGGGGCCTCCCAGCCTCCAGAACGGTGAGAAATACAATTATTGCTTTTAAGTCACCCAGTCTGTGATCCTCTGTTCCAGCAGCGCTAATGGACTAAGATAAGTCCCAGCTAAGACTGGAAATACTTCCCATATGTCTTTTCTCCTCCCTAACACTGTAGTATCAGTAATTATAAAATGATACGTACCTATTGTTATGATTCTGGAAACTACATAGTATCATAAAGAAGAAAAAACCAATCCCCTTAGTCTTCACTTTAATTCTTAGATACTGGTGAGTGTTTGGTCTCTTTGCGACATTGTGCTTCATGCTTTATTTTTCTCAAATCTCATTTGAGACTCAGCACTGTTTTCAGGCAGCATTGTTCCTTCAGAGAGGCGTGACATTCTCCTCTTTAAGCGCAGGTAAGACAGCATGTGGTTCCTGGCCCATGGACTTCCCGGGGCTGGCACAGTGATTAAGCTGCATCAATTACACTAAGTGCTATTTAAGGAGAGAGGATGTGCAACCTGGAAATTAATCCATTAGCACTAAATTAAGGCCACCGTGGAACAGTCAAAGCACCTTTTAGCCATAAATGTGCTTTCTTCTCTGTTTTGTGCTTGACACAGAGCTTTGGTGAATTCATCCAAGTTAAGCTGAGCTGGTCAGGTAGATATTGGAACAGGCGCATTCACCAGGACCACTCTTCTATCAACAGAAGTTTCTACTACTTTGTGCTCAGGCAGTGGCTGCCATGCTGTTCAGGGTTTATAGAGAATTCCCTCCCCTCACAAATCCCCACATTTATGATGTTCACTGTGTGTTATTAAGCTGTGTGTGCACACATGCGCACGTGCATGAATGGGTGCACACGAGTGTGTGCCTGGGTACGCATGTGAAAGTTCATGGACGCCTAGACACTTTTAAGTATATCAGCCTGTTATTACAAGTTATAAGTAGTATGGAAAGAGGTTATAAAGGGATTTGAAGTCAGATTGCATTTTCTTTTGGTAGCTGGTGTGTGCAGCAGTCTGGCTAACCATGGTTGTCTTCTTGTATAGAAGGCCTTCATGTGTCACACAATTTACAATAACCCCCATCTACTAATATTTATTGAGGGCCCACCATGTACCTCTGCTGGGCATTGGGGCGATAGCAGGGAAGAGACAGACAAACTGTGCTCTCCCAGAATTTATGCTCTAGTGGAGGAGACAGGCCAATAAATAAATAAATAAATAAATAAATAATATTCATAACTGCTGGGGGGAGACAAAGCAGGGGGCCAGGGTGTGCATATGAATGTTGGTGGGTGTTGGTAGGGAAGGGTTTGAGGGTGGGTATTTTCTTTTTTTTTATTTTTTAAAAGATTTTATTTATTTATTTGAGAGAGAGAGGAGAGAGAAGGAATGAGAAGGGAGAGGGGCAGAAGGAGAGGGAAGAGGCAGACTCCCCACTGAGCAGGGAGCCTGATGTGGGGCTTGATCCCAGGGCCCTGAGATCATGACCTGAGCTGAAGGCAGACGCTTAACTGACTGAGCCCCCAGGCGCCCTGAGGGTGGGTATTTTAAATAGTTGACCACTGATGTGACAAATCATATTCACCATGAATGTGAGTGATAAGGAGGTTTGTGAATGGAGACCTACCACCTGTGAGGGATGGAGTCATGCACCTGGAGGAAGAGTGATGGAAGCAGCGGGGTCAGTATGTGCAAAGGCCTGGAAGGAGGTGCACCCTAGGTGTACCTGAGGAAGAGCAAGGAGGCTAGCATGGCTGGTAGAGGGGAAATGAGGGGAGAATGGTAAGAGGTCAGATCAAAGAAGAATCAGGGGGTGTTGTTTTATACCATGGCCCACCACTTCTATAACATTCTTCTAGTGCTCTGTCCATAGCATTGCACTCATACTTTAACCCAGTGTACTTTGATTCCTGGAAAAAATTATACAAGAGAAATTCCAGCCAAATGGACTGGTGATCATTTGTTCTCCTAGTTTGGTAATCTAGGTAGGTATATTAATGTCTTGATCTTCCATTCCTGCATAATAAATTAGCACACATTTGGTGGCTTAAAACATTGCCCATTTATCATCTGTAATTTCTGCGGGTCAAAGTCCAGGTGTGGCTTAATTGGATCCTCAGTTCATGGTCTCAGAAACCAACATCAAGGTATCGACTGATCTGTATTCTTATCTGGTGGCTCTAGAGAAAAAATCTCTTCCAAGCTGGTTCAGGTGGTTGGCCAAATTTAGTTCTTTACAGTCAGAGGACTGAGATCTTTGTTTCTTTGCTGTCAGTCAGGGCCTACTCTCAGTTTCTAGAATTTCCTGCAGTTCCCTGCCACATGGCACTCTCTGTTTTCAAAGCCTGCAAAGGAGAATCTCCCTCTCACAGTTCCAATCTCTTATGCCAAGAAAGGCCCCATCCCATTTAAGGGTTCATCTGATTAGGCCAGGCCCACTAAGGGTGATCTTTCTACCTTAGAGTCAGCTGATTAGGGAAATTCATTACGTCTGCAAAATCTCTTCATAGCAGCACCTAGATTATTGTTTGACTGCATTCCTGACAGAAGGTACATGTACACTGGAGGCCAGGAATCCTGGGGGTCCGCTTAGATTTCTATTGTAGCGGGAAAACCTACAACTAGGGCAACTAATGTGAATGGGGGATGTTTAGCACACTCAGGCCAAAATCCAAATTTACTTTGGAAATGGGTGAAGTGGGTAAGTTGAAAAGAGGGGGAGCTTTAACAGCGATGACTTGGAGTCACCGCTGGTGGAGGTGTGAGACCTAGGAAGAGGAAACTTGCATTTGTTGACTATGACTGTGGACTACTAGAAAGTGTGAGCACTCGTATGAATAGGGAAGGTAAAAGACAGTCAGGGGCTGGGGCTGCCTAGGACGATGGAAGACTGGGGGGGTCAGGAAAAATGGGTTTCATTCTCAGGGCCAGCAGAGGTGAAATGAATGAGGAAAGTACAGTTCACAGAATCCCATCTGGGAAGCAGTATGGCCAGGAGGCCAGCCCAGGCCTTTCCAGAGCCCCATGCAAGTCCACTAACCCAGTGTTATTGAGAGTGTGGCCCGTGAATCCCAGCATCAGTACTACCTGGAGCTTGTTAGACATGAAGAATCTCAGGTCCACCTCAGACCTCCTGAATCAGAATCCGCATTTTATCAACATTCCCAGGTGACTCATATGTGCACTAAAGTTGGAGAAGCCCTCCTCTACCCAACTGCTCCTTGTTCAGGCTTCTCAATAATCTGGCAAAAGTTCTGCATTCAAGGAAATCCCCTGAGTCTCCAGCAACCAGGACAGTTGGTCACTCAGCCTTCTGTCATCCAAGGCACTGTGTTATAATTACAAACGCCTGCTAGATGGCACGTCTCTGGTCCTGTGCCATTCCCTGCAGAGCTCTGCTGTCACCCCGGGATTCTCTCATTCCTCCAGAGGCTTCTCCCACCAGGTGGGGTGAAAAGACTTCTTACAGAATGATACCATCGCCATCACAAACTCATAGAGTACATTCAGACGGGAGAACTCAGGAGGAGAGACTAGATCTGCCCAAGTCGATCAAGCAGAAAGGTTCTCCGTGGGAGACCAGACACTGCTGGAGGCCCCACGGGAGCTGGCCAGACTGGAGGGAGCCATCCATCTTGTGAGCTGCTTCTCTAGCTCTAAAGAAATAATGAGTCTGTCCAGCGGGATGTGACTAAGTGGCTTGAAGTTATAAAGCTGAGTGCCAACCAGGGGCCCATCCCCGCTAAACACAGCTGCCAACAGCCTCCACACAAAACGGCCCAACAAGATGAATGGCCAGGCCACTTTAGAACCTCACCACAGCTTGTCCCTCTCCCAGATGTCATGCCAGACATCTGCTATGTTGAGATAATATAAAAACGGTTACAAATTAACGAGGCTGGACCCTGGGCTGGGTACAGTGGTCCGTGTTGTACAGGATTTTCTCTTGTAAGGCCCACCTCCATTTTAGGCAGGAGCATTTTTCACAGATGGGGACACGAGGGCTCAGAAAGGAAAACCACCCGGAAGGCGAGTTTTGGACCACTATTCTTACCTGGCTCTTTCTGACTCCAAATCCACGTTCTGATCACGCCTCCAGTCTGAATTTATCTTGGCCATCCTCTGCCTGCTGCAGAAACAGTCTGCACAGGACATGTTCTCCAGCAGACGGGGCACTGGTAGGCATCACATCTGACAGCAGAGCCCAGCACGCCCGACCTGAACACCCTCAAAGTAGCTCTCTGCTAGCGGAAGCAGTGAATAGGAAATGCGTTAAAACATCTGAAAGACCTATAATTATCTATGTTTTGAATTATGTGAGAGCATGCTAGGTTTAATAAATACAAGGAGGACAATAAGCAGTAATTCGTAATCTGTAATAGTTTACTCACACTTATTATACTCATTTATCTTTGCAACACCTTTGTGGAGTTCATGGAAGAGAGATTATTTTCCTTTAGAGAACAAAGGAAACCGAGTGAAACCGGACTTGGCCAAAGTCCTACCACGAGGATGTGGTCAAAAACACAACCGTCTGCATCCTGATAGCACGTTCTGTGCTCTTTCCACGAGACCACAACCGTGGCACCAAATACAGCCGCGTGTGGCCGTGTGTGTGGTTGTGGTTCACGGCTCATCCTCAGGCAGCAAAGTAAATTAGGGGCCACGATCATTGGCAAAACTCATGACAGACTCAAGTGATCTTTAAATATATGAGTTCTCTACAAATGGCAGCATTTAGTGCTCAGAAGGTCTGTTTACATAAATTCTCTGATACACAGCAATCTTGTGAGATACACAGGGCAGCACTGAAGCCACGAGCCACGCATGGCTACGGAGCACTTGGCGTGTGGTGAGCCCAAACTGAGTTGTGCTTGTGTATAAAATACTGAGTTTCAGGGACACTGTATAAGAGAAAATGTAAAATCTCTCTTTAATACATTATTATATTAAGTACATGTTGAAACAATTATATTTTGTGTATGTTGGGTTAAAATATATTGTTAAAATTATTTTCGCCTGTTTCTTTTTACTTTTTGCCGTGGCTCCTAGAAAAGTCCCAAGCATATATGCAGCTCGCCTTTGCGTCTCTCAGACCTGCCGAAAGTCCAAAGCTGGTATCCGAGTGAGGATGTTAAAGAAGGTCCCCAGGACCCTTTCTTATTAGAACTTAAGGAAACAGTTTTTATCCGATGTCCAACTCTGCGCGGCTTCCACGTGGGGCTCCGCAGCGTGGGACTTCTCAGAGTTCACTTGTGCACAGAACACTTGCAGCTCTTGTTCAAACCCAGGCCCTTGACTCAGAGGGTCTGAGGGGGGACCCTCAGAAGTTCTTTATTTGTAACAAGTTCCCTGGTGATACAGGGGCTGGGGGTCCAGGTACCAACTCTGAATAGCAAGAATCTCTAGAAGATGAACAGAAACCGTGTACTTTGGGGCAGGGCACGTTCGATGCTTCTTCAGCCATGCCGTGACACAATAATGGAGGCAGAAGACTGCCCCGGATGCTGACAGCCCCATTCTGCACGTGTCCCGTATTGAAGCCGGTGGGGGAGCAAGCTCGTGTGTGGATGGGCTGCTGTGGGACATGCGGGGCCCGTGGGAGGAGCCACGGGAGTGTAGTGCATGCTGTGTGAGGGGGGAGGAGGGCAGCAGGCTCTGGACAAGGTGAGCTGTTAGAGCCAGAAGTGCCTCTATAAAAACTGGGTTATTTGCGTGTGAACAGCCCTCTGAATTCTGGCTGTACAACTGATGTTTTAAACTATTTTCATGTCTACATAGAACTGGAAGATTTTTTTTCTAATGACTAGGTGTTATTTTCCCAAATGGGGCTTTAGGTGAGAAGCTTGCTGGGGAAAGGGTTTGATTGAACGAAGCAACAAATAAAAGCTCTAATAACCTCTCTCATCTTTTCAGGTGAGAAGGTTTCTGAAGTCAGCCTGGCATTCTTCTTTGTGTTAGTTCTGGCTAAGGTCAGTTAATCAAACTCAGATATTTTTCTCTCCTTTGTTTTGTTGGGGATTTTTTTTTTTTTTTCTCACACAGTCCTTTATCTGAGTGTTACCTGGGATAGTCTAAATCCTTTTCTTTTTTCCTTTTTCCTTTCCTCTTCTCCTTCCCTCCCCCTCCCTCCCCCTTCCTTCTCCCCTTTTCCCTCCCCTCTTCTTTTTAGCACTTTCTTGCCGTTGTCTTTGGTTTTTAGCTGCTTATTTTAGGAGCTTGCTTTTGTGCCGGAGGCCCTGGGCTGGGACGAGCCTCGCTTAGCACAGTATTTGTGTGCAGCCCCTAAGAACTGAAGTGAGTCCTCAGAGGGGAGCACCTCTTCGTCTGGAGGCCCTCTTCAGCTCAGTGGAACAGAGGGCCGCTGTGGGACTCTCACAGGTCTTGGGCTGGAGCCCCCTCCAATGAGACATTTTCTAACTTCAAGTGGGCATTCTTCCTAGGGAAGTTGTCTTAGCCAAATCGCAGGCATCTTCTCGCTTAGCGTGAACTTATTACTCTTTAGTCTCTTGCCTCTCCTTAAATGCAGCATTATCTTGTAGCCTATCCAGGGACTAAGCCTTTATTCTGCAATTTGCAGAAAATTCTGGTAAGAGCCTGATGTTAGAATTCACTTCATAAGCCAGCTTGTTAGGATGGCAAAAACTGATGTTTTCAAATAAAACTCAAGAAGCCAATAGATTATATTGGAGGAGTACTGGGCCAGTGGGAAGTACTGTGCAATATGGCTTTTGAGGAAGGAATACTGTGTCTGTGTGTTTTCTCGTGTTCTGTTTTTTTAAATAGACTTTACTTTTTAGAGCACTTTTAGGTTCACAGCAGTATTAAGCAGAAGGTTCTGAGATTTCCTTTTGCCCCTTCCCCCACACCTGCCTGGCCTCCCCCAGTATCAGCAGCCCCCGCGAGAGTGGTACATTGTTGCAGCCGATGGACATGCATTGATACACCATTGTCACCGGGAGTCCATAGTTGATGTTAGGCCTCCCTCTTGGCTGCTGGACATTCTGTGGGTTTGGACAAAATGTATAATGACGTGGATCCACCATTATAGTATCATGAAGAGTATTTTCACTGCCCTAAAAATCTCTTCTTCATGTCTCCCTCCGCCAACCCTTGGCAACCCACTGATTTTTTTACCGCCTCTATCGTTTTGCCTTTTCCAGAATGTCATATAGTTGGAATCATATAGTATGTAGCCTTCTTAGTCAGCTTCTTTCACTCAGTAATAGGCACTTAAGGTTCCTCCCTGTCTTTTTGTGGTTTGGTAGTTCATTGCTTTTTAGTGCGGAATAACATCACGTTGTTTGGATATGTCATAGTTTGTCCGTTCACCTACGGAAGGGCATATTGGTTGCTTCCAGGTTTTGGTAATTACAAGTAAAGCTGCATGTATCTGTATGAAGGCTTTTATGTGAACATACGTTTTCAACTCCCTTGAGTAAATGCTGGATCGTATGGTAGAGTATGTTTAAGGAAACACCCAGCCGTCTTCCAGAGTGGCTGTGCCATTCTGCACTCCCACCAGCAGTGAGTGAGAGTTCCTGGAGCTCCACAGCCTCGCCAGCACTTGGTGTTCTAAGTGTTCTGGATTTTGGCCATTCTGATGGAAGTACAGTGGTATCACTGTGTTGTTTCAATTTGTGTTTCCCTGATGACCTATGATGTGGGAGCAGCTTTTCATATGCTTATTTGTCCTCTGTGTATCTTCTTCGGTGAGGCGTCCAATAAGGTTCTATTTTTTAAAAAATATAAAGCTTTCTCCTCAGTACAAAAGCAAAATTACAGGTATTATTCAACATGAACTAGCAGTTTGCCATCTCACTCAGAGTAAAAGCCAGAAACCTTCCCATGATCTGTAGGACGCTCCATAATCCAGGCCCCTGTCGTTTTTCGTGTGGAACCTTTCTCTTCTCCCCCATCACTCATTTTACCTCAGCCACAACGTTCTCTCATTCAGGCTCAGCATATTCAGGCCTCCAAGTCTGCGCCAGGAGGAAGCTCTTCTTTCACACAGCTCTGTGACTCACTCTCTCATTTCTTTCAGATCCCTGCTCCACGATCACCTCATCCAGGAGGCCTTTCCTGACCACCACTGATTAAAGAACTCCATACCCCCCAGGCACACTGTTCTCTTTACCCTGCCATATGTGTAGAGATCTCAAACAAATGCTTCTTATCGGCCACGGCTAACTGGGCCCACTGTCAAGGAGATCTGGTAACTGTGGGTTTTGAGCTTCTCATCCCTGCAGGACAAAGGACAGCTTAGAAAGGTAGGAAGGTTGTGCTTTCCAGCAGGCAATGTCCAGCATAGATTGTTCATCTGTTGGTTAGGGAGCTGCTCTAGGATTTTGGTGGGCAGAGTGTCTTCCTGCCAGTCGTAAGCCCCCTGACATACCACCACATCAGGCTTTCAAATCTGAACCTAGGGCAGCGAGGGGTGTCCTAGCTAACACGGCTGGGTACGCCTTCCACGCTTTCCCCTGCCCCACGCGGCGTTTGCGGTGTGCCGCTGGAGGTGATGGCCGGAGCAGGCCGCACTGCCAAATTCTCATGCCCTCACGTGCCAGTGTCTCTGCTTTGCCTTCCCTGGAAAAGCGCAAGCGTGCGTCCCCTCCCTATCTTGCGCTGCCCCATTCCTCAACAAGTAGCTCCGTGCACCTGCCGGCTGCTCTGGGAACAACTTTGGCGAGAATCGCTGACAGGTAGGGCTGCAGCCGATGGGCCAGTGGCACAAGCATCCAGTCCTCGGTTTTTCACAGAGAGCCCCGACACAGTCTGGGGCCAAAGGCAGGAAAGGGTGCTGCGCCGTAGGGAAGGCTTCATACTACTCCAGTGGTGTCAGAGCAGGCAAAGTAAATACGATCCTGCCTCCCCATTGGCTCTGAAATGAGGCCGACCCACTTGCTGGTGACAGCACGGGCTCTGCGGGGAGGACTCTCTGTCCTGGAGAGTCAGCTGCAGTCCTGCTGGAGGGGACCTTCGGAAGAGCGCTGTCCATTTTCCTCAGACCACTCTGGACCCATTGGTCTCCGCTCGTTTGGGGCACATCACTGGAAACCAGTGTTCAACTCTAGAACCGGCCTCATCTATGAATTGCTCGTTGGCATTTCCCATAGTCCTCTGATCTCATTTTCAAAGGCCTTCATAGAGTTGCCTGGGAATTGTGAGGTCAGGCCAACGACAGGAAACCTCATGAAGTTCTGGGTGCTAGGAACCCTGAGACAGGCCACTCTTGTTAGCCTGGGGTGGGGGGGGGGGGGGGGCGGAGGCTAGTGGAAGCTCACAGCCACAGTGTACCAGGCTTCTCTGCCAACACCCTAACACAACATGCCCTTCTCCTCTCATAGCGACCCCACAAACTCACGTCCCCAGCTAATATCATGACTGGTCACTTAGAAACACTTCGAAATACTCAAAGCCATGGACTTGAATTTTATGTAGAATGTCAAATTCTTTCTCTCGCCATGAAAACTGGATTATAACTCTTTGGATACATCTCTTGATTAGATATTTCGCTCTTCAGAGTCCTATTCAGTGTAAGGGAGATACATTTTGGAGACCACTATGTGATAGACTCCCATGATTTCTATTCTTGGGATTTCACTGAAAAAAAATACCTCCTCCATGAAGTGTGGCCTATTGACTCAGAAACTGACTTTAGTTCCTTCGTTATGTCTCCTTGGTGATTGCAGTATCACTAATTTTATGCTCTGTGCTGTACCCCACTTCTGTCTGTTTTTTGGGGACCCTTCCCCCACACTTAGGCTCTTGTGCTCGACAATCATCAGCCTCCCTGTGCCCCCATCCCCACCCACAGACTCCTTTCCTGTCCTTCCAGATATGCACAGGACACTTCTACTGGGATATGATGTTTGATTATCCTGCTAACAATTATCCTGTTCATTTTAACCTCAAGGCGTCTCCACTAAGTCTTCTCTACTTACGACTGCATTTCCTAGCCTCTTCTGCTATGCTTAATACCTTGAAATCTAATTTTTGAGCTTGCAGTTTTCCCAAAGCATCATTTACTCTTAGAGATCCCTAGCAACTACCTGCTTCCAAGTTCAATAATCTTTTCTCCATATTATGTCTGATGTATTTGCCAAAGTCAACTCACCTGATGTTTAACGGCAAGTGCCTAACAAACCAAAAGCTAACAAAGCAACCAAAAACTCAGCGATGTAAAACAGTGATTAGCTATTACTGCTCACACATTTTGCAGGTCGTTAGGGGTTCGTCTGGTATAGGACAGATTTGGCTGGTGGCTCTCTCTCCAGGCTGTGTCTGCCGGAGTGGCTCTGCGGAACTGCGTTCAGCCAGGGAGGCTCCTCTATGGATTGTTCTCTTCCTATGATCAGTGAGAAAGCTGAGCCATGTTTTCCTCATGGTAATGGCAGAGACACAAGCAGCTAAGCAGAAACATGGATAGCTTCTCAAGGGCTGGCCTTGGGACTGGCACCCCGTCTACTTCTCTCCACATACCATCGGTCGAAACAAGTCACAGTGATAAACCCAAAGTCTCAGGCAGAGAAGTTCACTCCCCACTGATGAGACCCTGGCAGAGGTGTGGGGGTAGGGAGTGATGGAGAACCGAGGCTACTCATGGAGTATGCCACACCTGAGACCCTCTCCTACTTTGGCTTTTGTTGACTCTGCCCCATTCTGAGGTCCTATAAGGTTTCTGATGACCTTTCACTGGACCCTCTAGTTACATAATTATGGATTTTCAGCAATACTCTCTTATCTTACGTTCTCTTTTTCGTCAATAAGAGCCTTAAGTTCAGCGACTACCACAATGTCGAAGTACCTCTCAGAACTCTACTGTAAGCCCTGTTTCGTACCAGCTTTAGTTTGTTTTCTCTAGGGGGATTTTAGGTGGTGTGAATTACTATCCTAGAGTCAATAATTCCAAAAATAATTGATTAGCTTTCATCCAAAAGCATCTTTTCCTCTTCCTTTGACCCTCAGCACTGCTGTCACCATTACACTTTGGGGTGTCATTTTTTCTTCTCTGTCCTGCACACTCCACATCCTGTGCCATCCTGGGGCTTAACAAATTTTCTTGAGAAATGACTCTCTGGAGGAATTTGTTCTGTCCAATTTGTATATATCCGCTCTCCCCAAATGGACTGTAACCCAAGGGGGCAATGTGTTGCATTGAGGGAGTGAGTGTAGGAGTGTAGGATTTAGGCAGATAAACCTAGTTTGAGTCATGTTTGGCTTCTTACCTGTGAGCCTTGAGAAAATTACTTAAACTCATTGAGCATCAGTTTTTTCATCTATAAAAAAAAATGGGTTATTTATACTAAAGAATCTTGGCAAGGAGTAAAAGAGATCATGTATGGAAATCACTTGGCACACAGTCAGTAGGCTTTCAATAATATTTTGGTCTCCTCCCCACTCCCCCCCCCTTTTTTTTTGTCTCCCTTGGGTTCTCCTTGCTATTCAATATGACTGTGTTCTATTTATGTGTTTTCATTCTCTCTCCTTAATTCTAAAGCAAATCCCTCAAGGAAATGAATCTGTCTTTTATATCACTCAGTTATCTGCATATATGGAAGGTGTAAATCATCCAGTCTGAGAGTCTCTATCTGTTATGAGACACAGCAGTCTTTTCCCTCCAACATTTCTAGAAAAGAAGTCCTGCTTGTATTAACAGAGCCCAGTGAATTATGAACTAACTGCAGTTCCTATGGGATGTTTCCAGTTATCCTGTTTTGCCTACCTTTTTTCTACCTTGTTCAGGAATCCAATGACTTTTTTCTAATAAAACATTTTCTCAGAGAGTATCGGATACTGGTCATTTCTCACCCAGTGTGAATTTTAGCCTGGGTATTTTTTCTTTCAGGCAACTCCCCAGTGATTGATGGATTAATGGATAAATTAATTTTGCTGTTGATGGGTGGCTTTTCTTGGCTTGCAGAAATTATTACTCCAGGCCACCCTGTCCTTGGTAAGCTGGGTCCAAAAGGTGCTTCACCTCCTCCTTCCGTCGCATGTGTTGAGATGGAGCACTGTTCCTCTCTTACTGTCAGCAATTTAAGAAAATACCCTCTTCTTCATGATTTGGATGAAGCTTCTTACCTGGTTCGTAGCTTTGTTTGTAGCTGACACACAAGTGGGAAAAATAGAATTTAAAGTGTTACTAGCAGGATAGAATAGATGGAACTCTGGAATCAACTGATAAGGTAAAACCCAAGAGATAAAGGCCTATATGCAGCCCCAAATAAGCTTGATCTTACAGTATTACATACAACAAAACAATAAGATTCTGTGCTGGTAAATGTGCAGTCACTCTCTGCGGTGGAAACCCTGGTCCCATTTTACTCGGCCACACCCGGAGTGCTCAGTTAATGCTGCGTGACGTACTCTAGAAAGGTCACTGACAAACTGGGAGCAGTTGGAGGAGGGCAGCCAGGGAATGGGGGGGAAAGGCGAGAAACCCTTCAGGACAGAAGCCACAGGAAAGAGAGAGCATCAGGGGGCCTGCCTCACTGGATAGAGCACAGCCTCCCTTTAATCTGTACTAGAGGGCAGGACCAGTGCTATTCAACAGTGGAAGGCCCAAGGGTCCTGAGTTTTCCTGAAACTCTGAGCAAGAGCTCAGTGGCCACTTGAAAATGATAGTGTCCACGCACATGTACTCATTACCAGGCAGTGGTATAAATAAGCGCTTGACGTATATATTTTTTTCTTTTCTAAAAAAATTCTCACAACAATACTATGAGTTATGTATTACAATTATTCCCATTTTAGAGATGAGAAGACTGAGGCTCAGAGAGTTTGTTGCCCAATGTCCCATAACTAATGAGGGGCAGGGCTGGGATTTGAATCCAGGCATTCTAGTATCGTTCTGTCTCTAAAAGGTGTTCTAGATGGGCTTTCCATATGGGATGTACATTTAGCCTGGAAGTGCTTTAAGTTCCCTTTCATCGCTAGGTCGTGCATAGAGATAGTCCTTGTTACATAAGTAACAGTTAAAAATCCATCTATGAATAAAATCTTAAAAAAAAGGGGGGGGGGCGCCTGGGTGACTCAGTCGTTAAGCCTCTGCCTTCGGCTCAGGGAGTGATCCTAGGGTCCTGGGATCGAGCCCCGCATCGGGCTCCCTGCTCCTCTGGGAACCTGCTTCTTCCTCTCCTACTCCCGCTGCTTGTGTTCCCTTGCTTGCTGGCTGTGTCTCTCTCTGTCAAATAAATAAATACAATCTTTAAAAAAAATCCATCTATGCTTCATCTGTGGTTTGAATAATTTTATGGATTTATTTGCATCCTGCGTATTTTAAGTATTATCTGGAGGTAAAGCCCCAATAACATAAAAATTCGGGTGTACAAATGATTTCCTCTCTCTTGGCAAGTGATCGCACATCCAAAAGGGTTATGATATACCTCTCCTCTTATTTGAATCATAAATAAGCCCTGGAATTTCATTCTACATCTCTGTGAGTTATTAGAGTTGTGCTGTGTGATACAGATGGAGGAACAGAAAGAAAAGATTAATATTTGGTGAGGATTTTCTAGATGACAGGAACTGTGTTTGGAGATTTATGTATATTACCTCACTTAATGCTTGCAATGGGTTAGGTATTGTTCCCATTTTACGGATGAGTAAAGCAGGTCTGAGAGGAACTACCCTCCTAACACTGCTTGTAAGCAAGCTGCAGAGACTACATTAGAACCCCGGGGATCTGGTGCCCAAACATGCTTTTCCAACTCTACCATGTTGCTTCTATTACAGAAGGAAAGTCAAATTGTCTGAATAAAAATTTCTGATAGGAGCTTCATTCAGGCAAGGATGTTTGATTCATTTACTTCTGCATCCTTGCCCCTGTAAGGATGCCTGAAACCTTTGGGCAGCTATATGTTAAATGAACGAAGGCCTGAGTAGGACTGAGCGATCCACATTCTAGTAAAGCTTCCCATGTGATTCTGTTAGTTAGTTCACCCAACAGGACTCACCTCTTCCTCTCTCATAGATCCTCCTAACTAACCATTTGGGAATCATTACACAAAAGCTCACTTCATGCATAAGGAGCACAGATGCGTCATCACCTCAAAGGAAATGTGAAGAGAGAGAGGAGATACATACCTTGACAGAGAGAATGTGAGATAGGCGTCTGACAGAACAAAATGTGGCCATCTGTAGCCTCAGGGTGGCTGAGGTATGAGGAGGAGAGAAAGGGGGGAACAGAGGAGGCTTCAGAGCTTAACCTGACAAGGGAAAACCCCAGTCTCCTGCCCAGCAACTCTCTCGGATTGGTTCCCTCCCCAATGTGACACTTTTCCTGAAGTGTCTGCTCTCCTTTTGTCCTTTCTTCCCAGAAACCCCCAGGAAAGGGTGCCCAGCTCGCTCTACAGCAAGTCCCCTCCGTGTGCTGCTAAATGTTTCCATCACGTGGGGGAAGACCCAACATTCTGTATCAGCTATCTACTGCTGCATAATAAATTACTGCCAAACTTGATAGTTTAAGACAACAGAATGCTTCTCTCACAGTTTCTGTAGGTTATGAATCTGGGAGCAGCTTAGCTGGGTGGTTCTAGGTCAGGATCTCTCACGAAGTTGCAGCCAAGCAATCCAGCAAGTCTGTAGTCTCTGAAGGCTTAACGGGGGCTGCAGGAACCACCTCCAAGCTCACTCACGTGACTCTGCAGGCCATGAGCCTGGAAAGGCCTCTGCTAAGATGGAAGTTTTTTTCATAACCTACTCTTGGAAATGACATACCATCATTTCTGTTGTGTGCTGTTGATCACCCAGACCAACCCTGCTGAAATACATGGAGCAGATCATACAAGGGTGTGATACCCGGAGACAGGGATCACTGGGGGCTGTCTTTGAGCCTGGCTACCACTGTCTACTGATGCGCTTTCAAGTCATATCGGCCCTTCAGTGAAAATGCAGGTGTTTACAGAGAGGGTTAGCATCTCAGCAGGCCCCTGGCTAAGTAGCCAGGTAGCTGCCCCTGTAAAAAGCAGAAAATAGACGGGAAGTAGTGTGTGGAGGGGGAGCAGGAGGTGGGGCTTTGGAAGAGGGGCGATGGGGAGGGAGCTATGTATTATTTGTGGGAGAAAGTCTTCGGACAGTATGATAATAAAGACACCCAAAAGCAGGATCCTTGTCTAAGAGGAGGGGAGAGAGTGGGAGGGGGAATGGAGAGATGTTCCCCTCACTGTCTTTACGCGCTTCACCTGCTGAGACCTTGGCACTCCGCTTCCATGGTGTCTTTGCAGAAATGGGGAAAAATCCGGTGCTGAGCGTCACTGCTGGTTAATTCAATGTTGCTTCGAAGGCAGCTGGTGGAGTATGTGCGCTGTACACTATCCTCAGCTTTTCCCAAATCACACATTTTAATTAACCTTCAAGCCCTTGCTGGGGCTTTGAAAGAACTTAATTGGCCTGCAGGGACTGGAACACACAACAGCCAGAAAAAGGCTACGTCTCAGTTGTTTTCACTCTGAGGACTTATAAAATTGAAATTATTGTTTTATTTCATTCTTTGAAGCCCAGCTACATGTGGATTCCTGTTTGGAACTGGCAGAAGCATCTCTGAATGCTTCAGTACAAAACGGTGTTTCAGCAGCAGTTACGTGTGAGTGTGAAATACTTGAATCTCTCATTTATCTTGTGTCCTTGGATTTACCATAAGAGTTGAACTCGTGCTGGCTTTTTTGTTTGTCTGTTTTTGGCTTCTTCATCGAGGATAGGAAATATTTTGCCCTGAATTTACTATGCAAAATTTCAGTCAGGTGGGGAAAACACTTCTCTTGAAATCAGGACCCCTATGAGACTTCCAGATGTTTTGTCGGACATGAATTCTGAGAACCTAGTCAGTGTGCAGACAGACATACCTTGGAGATATTGAAGGTTTGGTTCTAGACCACCGCAGTAAAGTACAGATCACAGTAGAGTGAGTCAGGTGAAGTTTTTGGTTTCCTAGTGCATAAAAAAGTTATGCTGTAGTCTACGAAAGTGGGAAATGGCATTATGTCTAAAAAGAACCCAATGTACATAGCTTAATTTAAAATGATGATTGCCAAAAAAGGTTAACCATCATCTGACCTTTCAGTGAGTCATGATCTTTTTGTTGGAGGGTCTTGCCTCGGGGTTGATGGCTGCTGATTGCTCAGGGTGGTGGCTGCTGAAGGCTGGGGGGGGAGGGCTTTGGCCGTTTCTTAAAACAAGACCACAGTGAAGTTTATTGCACGGGTTGGCTCTTTCTTTCTCAAACAATTTCTCTGTAGCATGCAATGCTGTTAGATAGCATTTTACCCTACAGTAGAATTCTTTCAAAATTGGAGACAGTCCTCTCAAACCCTGTTGCTGCTTTGTCAGCCAAGTTTATGTCATATTCTAAGTCCTTTGTTGTCATTTCAACAGTCTTTGCAGCATCTTCTCCAGGAGTAGATCCCATCTCCAGAAACCACTTTTTTTGCTTGTCCGTAAGAAGCAATTTCTCATCCGTTCAGTGAGATTGAGACAGTTCAATCCCATCTTGAGGCTGCACTTCTAATTCCCGTTCTCTTGCTATTTCTACCCCATCTGCAGTTATGTCCTCCACTCAAGTCTTAAATCCCTCTAAGTCATCCACTAGGGTTGGAGTCAGCTTCTTCCAAACTCCTGTGAATGTTGATATTTTGACCTTTTCCCATGAATCATGAATGCCCTTAATGACATCTAGAATGGTGAATCCTTTCCAGAAGGTTTTCAATTGACTTTACCCAGGTGCATCAGAGGAATCATTATCTATGACAGCCACTGTTTTAAGAGATGTATTTCTTAAATAATAAGACTTGAAAGTTGAAATTACTCCTTGATCTGTGGGTTGCAGAATGGATGCTGTGTTAGCCATCGCAGTAACAACATTAATCTCATTGTCGTGTTGACGAACAGATGTGCTGTCATCTGGGCTTTGTTCATTTCTAGAGCACAGGCAGAATAGATTTAGCAGACTTAAGGGCCTTAGGATTGTCAGAATGGTAAATGAGCACTGGCTTCAACTTCAAGGTACCAGCTTCCTTAGCTCCTAACAAGGGAGTCCACCTGTTTTTTGAAGCGTTGAAGCCAGGCATTGACTTTTCTTCTCCAGCTATGAAAGTCCTAGATGCCATCTTTTCCCAATAGAAGGATGTTTCATCTGCATTGAAAAGCCGTTGTTGAGTGTAGCCACCTTCACGAATTATCTTGGCTGGATCTTCTGGAGAATGTGCTGCAGCTTCTGCATCAGCACCTGCTGCTTCCCCTGCACTTTTATGTTATGGAGTCAGCTTCTGTCCTTAAAGCTCAGGAACCTGCCTCTGCTAGCTTCCCACTTTTCCTCTGCAGCTTCCTCACTCTCAGCCTTCATAGGATTGAGGAGAGTTATGGCCTTGCTCTGGATTAGGCTTTGGTTTAAGGGAATGTGGCTGCTGGTTTGATCTTCAGTCCAGACTATTAAGACTTTTTCCATACCAGCAGTAATACTGTTTTGCTTTCTTATCTTTTGTGTGTTCACTGGAGTCACACTTTCAATTTCCTTCAAAAACTTTTCCTTTTCATTCACAACTTGACAAACCATTTGGTGCAGGAAGCCTAGCTTTTGGCCTGTCTTGGCTTTTGACATACTTTGCGCATTAAGCTTAGTCATCTCTAGCTTGTGGTTAAAGTGAGAGGCGTGTGACTTTTACTTTTATTTGAATACTTAGAGGTCACCGTAGGGTTATCAATTGGTCTAATTTCAGTATTTATGTGTTTCAGGGACTAGAGAGGCCCCAGGACAGGGAGAGATGGGGAACAGCTGGTGGGTAAAGTACTCAGAACACACACAACATTTACTGATTAAATTTGCTGTCTTATATAGGCACTCTAAAACAATTACAATAGTAACATCAGAGATCACTGATCACAGATCACCATAACCAATGTAATAAAAAAAGTTTGAGGTATTATGAAAATTACCAAAATGTGACACCGAGACAAAAAGTGAGAAAATGCTGCAGTTAGAAAAATTACCACAAACCTTCAATTTGTAAAAAATGCAACACTTGCAAAGCACAATAAGACAAAGTGCAATAAAACAAGGTATGCCTGTATTTTGTTTTCTGTATGAAAAGCAACTCCCAGGTAATTATCGAAAACAATGATATGCGGAGATCAAGGTTATAGTAAAAACCTACCTGTCTTCAGGATAGAGAGGATAATTCTCAAGATAAAGCTATCAGGGGGAGTTCACCAAAGGAGTGAGGCAGAGAAGAGCAGGGGGTCAGGAAATGGTGTGCTGAAAATCTGGAGGAAGAGACTGGAAGGAGGCAACTTCGTGAGATTGGGGATGCCAGGAAAGAGCAGGGAAGAAAATCAAGGGAGGCATTTCAAAAAAGAGGGTGGTCAGTCATCTCAAAAGTTGCAGAAATATCATGGAAAAAAAAAAAAGGAGAGAGCAAAGGCAGTTAGATATTAGAAAAATGGGAGTAACAGATTTCCTGTATCTGACTTTTATTGTATCAAAAGCATACCAAGGTCCTTTTACCTAGTGTGTTAGTTATCTATCGCTAGGTAAGAAACCAAGGCAGAAATTAGTGGCTTAAAACTATAATTGTGTGTTTGGTTACAGTTCTGTTCATTGGCAACTTGGACTTGTGATTCTGTACCCAGTTACAACGTGTTTTCCCCCCCATGCCACCAAGCAATTTTCTGACACCAGCAGGTCTCCAACTATTCAACTCAATTCTGATACTATCTACCTAAAGATAGTGTCAGATCCCATAGGTTAAGGGCTCAGTCTTTCAAGACTGCCCCTCTCCCCAACTTCAGGTGTTAATCACAAGTTCAGGTTGTCATCTGTGCTTCAGACAGACTGGCTATAGATTTGGAAGTTCCAAGAACCCTCTTCTTGGGCTTGATTAATGTGCTACAGTGGCTCACAGGACTCAGAGAAACCTTTTATTTGCCAGATTACTGGTTTATTATAAAAGGATATAACTCAGGAAGAAGCAGATGGAAGAGATTTGTGGAGCATGGTATAGGGAAAGGGGTGCAGACTTCCATATCCTGTCTGAGAGCATGCCACTCCCCCATGACCTCCATATGTTCATCAAGCTGGGAGCTTTTGAACCCCATCATTTTGAGGTTTTTTGGAGGCTTTATTTAGAGGCAATATTGATTAAATCATTAGCCATTGGTGATTGATTCAACTTCCAACCCCTCTCCCTTCCCTGTAGGTTAGTGGGGTGGGATTGAGAGTTTCAACTCTCTGATCACATGATTCCTTCTGGGGGGGCAACTGGACGGGGTCCTTAGCTGCATTAGAAATTCACCTCATTAAATAACAAAGGGCCCCTTTACTTCTCTTATCTTTTAGGAAATTCCAAGGGTTTTAGGAGGCACCTGAAATGGGGACAAGACCAAATAAATATTTCTTGTTGTAAATCACAATATCACAGGACTGGACTCACCTAGGAAATTCTCCTACTTTTTTAATGTTGGCTGGGCTCATTCATATTCTCAGATAGTTGGTTGATCAATGTGGGGCTGGCTAGTCCTAGAGGCCTTCACTCCCACGATGGATGGTTGGTGTTGGCTCTTGGCTGAGTGTCTCACTTTCTGGTATAGGACAACCAGAAACTTATGAAAGGATCAGTTTTCTGACTGCCATTTCATGCACATGATTGATAATATTTGTTCACATGTCCAACTATGTCCTGCCATGGTATGTTGTTTCTATTCTATTAAGAAAAAGTTAATGCATAAGTGAAGTGAAGACATAATGGATAGGTAACCAAAGGGGACTCTGACCTTGGCTTACACCCAGATTCCTGCGTCTTGACCCATAGGTACCATCTTCCTTCTTTTGTTCAAGGAGACAACCGCTTTACCATTAGCAATTTTCTGAATTTTTGGCGGCTGACACTGGATTAGAAGTGCAGATGTTTGCGCTTCTCTCTATCAGCCAGAGACCTTCACTTGTAAGGCATAAGGAGACCATGCACTTTGCAAGATCAGTGGGGAATGAACCCATTGATCTATGAAGGACCTCCTGTCATTGAATTTGAATTCTCTCTAACTCCATTCCCTTTACCAATCTCTCTCCTAAATATTCCAAAGAATGAATGTTATGTGAATTTTGGTATGTGGGTTGCAATTGATTCAGAAAAACTTACTTGTCAATAATACCATAGAAATGGAATATTCAGACTTAACAGGCATGAGCGTCTTCCTTCAGCATGCCCCTGAAAAGTCAGGGTTCGTCTCTGAGGAACAATTCTCAATCAAAATCTGGGAGTAACTTGGCCCAATAATAAGCCGCGACGACGAGAGAACCAAAAGGTACAAGAGCAAAGAAAGAAAAGATCGAACATTGTCCTGAGCTCCTGTTTTGAACCAGGCACTGAGTTAGAGCACGTAAGTGCTCTCATTTGGTTCCAGAACTACCAGAAAGACAGCTGCTTTAATCCCAGTTTTACAGTTTTGCAGCTCAAACAGGTTAATAACTTGTCTCGAATCACACAGCAAGTAATTGGCAGAGCTTGGGTTTTGACTACATTTTTTCAGATTTCGATGTCTGTGCTCTATCCATTTCACCGGGGTAATAGATTCATCTTCACAGATAGCAAAATCTCATTAAGAAAATCATATTCTCCATGTAATATGGGGTTCTTTTGTTCTCTCTCTTTCATAGTTTAATTTTCATGTTCCAGAGTTCTTGAATCCATGATGGTTTAAAGTACAAAAAGATGTCACATATCCTCAACTCTACAGACTGCTTAAATTTATCCTTACTTAGGGTGGTTCTTTTCCTCCCTTTTTAGCAACTGGTGATCAGGACAGACAAAACATGCAAATGCCGATCAGCCCATTTGGTTGATGCTTAGGTGCTTGGTAGGGAAAAAGACAAAAACCATCATTGAAACAAATATGTAGGGGCGCCTGGGTGGCTCAGTCGTTAAGCGTCTGCCTTCAGCTCAGGGCATGATTCCAGGGTCCTGGAATCGAGCCCCGCATTGGGCTCCCTGCTCCGCTGGGAGCCTGCTTCTTCCTCTCCCACTCCCCCTGCTTGTGTTCCCTCTCTCACTGGCTGTCTCTCTCTCCCTGTCAAATAAATAAATAAACTTTAAAAAATATATATATATATATATATATATATATATATTTTTTTTTTTTAAGGGACTTCAGTTGCCTGTGTTATCCCCATCCACCACTATTCTTGAAAAGAGATGGTCCACTTGCTCTGAGTACCTTATAGCCTCTCCTGATTTTGAAAAAAAAAAAAAAATCCCCATAAAGGAAGGCCATGCAGAACCCTAGGGAATTTATTTCATATGAGTGCAAATATCTCAGAAATTTCTTTCCAAGGAAAAAGAAAGGTCATCTTAGGAAAACTTTAATTGATTCTGATTATTGCTAGCAATTTGGGAAACTGGGAAGGAATTATCTTTATCGCTTTTGTGCCTCTGTTTAATACTTATTCAAGCTTCTACTCAGGCTGTTTAATTGGTTCTCTGTTTCATTAAAAAAAAAGAGAGATGCAAAAACCTGGGCAGTGATTTTGTTTCCAGTTCATAAAATTGTTTAGTTTAATTATAAATGCATTTGTGTCTCATTATAATTTATGCATCTGAGATTTTTCACACTAAGTCTTGGCCCTGCTTCAATGTGAAAAGCAAGTCTTCCTATTTTTCTATCTTGTTATTTCTCCTCTGTCCCTAAAATGATGCTCATCAACCATAGACTGTATTGCGAGAGGGGAGGTGTGCAATAATGACTAAGCATGGTGTTCCTTGGACTACTTACTATGTGCCTGGCTTTGGAAGTAGGCTTCCTATCCATTCACTGAATCCTTGCCACACCTCTGTGGGATTGGTGCTGTTAACCCTATTTGACAGACAAGGGACTTCAGGTTCAGAGAGGTTAAGAAAGTGGCCAAAGTCAAACAATTATTAGTGATGAAATTGGGAATGGAAACTTGTTCTCACAACAAACTCTGAACTCTCAACTGCTATACTTGCCTCTCTAAGGAATTTTTTAAATTAAGCTTAATTTTGAAATAATGATAGATTCACATGCAATTGTAAAAAAACAATACAGAGTAGATCCTTTTACCAAGTTTCTCCAATAATATCTTACAGACTATAGTACAGTATCACAACCAGGATATTGGCATTGCTACAGTCAATCTACAAACAGTCCCGTTACAAGGATCCCTCCTGCCACCTTTTATAGCCACACTCACTTCCCTCCCAACCTTAACTCCCGGCAACTACTAACCTGTTCTCCATTTGTGTAATTTCATCATTTCATGAATTCTTTATAAATGAAATCATACACTATGTCACTTTGGGGGATTGGCTTTTTTAACTTATTAATAGTTATGCCAAATATTTTTTTTTACCACAATAGAGTGAAACTAGAATTCAGTAGCAGAAGGAAAACTGGAAAATTCACAATTATGTGGAAATTAAAGAACATACTCTTAGACAACCAATCAAAGAAAAAAATCACAAGGAAAATCAGAAAATATCTTGAGACAAATGAAAATGAAAGCAATATATCAAAACATATGGGATGCAGTGAAAGCAGTACAAAGAGGTAAGTTTATAATGGCAAATAAATCCATTAAAAAAGAAGAAGGATTTTGAATGAACAGCCCAATTTTATACCTTGAGGAACTAGAAGAAAATGAACTACACCCAAAGTTAGCAGAAGGAAGGAAATAATAAAGGGATTGGAGTAGAAGCAGGTAATAGTAGAAAAACAACAGGAAAAAAATAACAAAACTTTTTTTTTAAAGATTTATTTATTTATTTTAGAGAGAGAGCATACATGAGCTGGGGGGAAGGGCAGAGGGAGAGGAGAGAGAAAATCCTTAAGTGGACTCCGTGCTGAGTGTGGAGCCCAATGCGGGGCTTGATCCCAGGACCCTGAGATGATGAGCTGAGCCGAAATTAAGAGTCAGCTGCTTAACCAACTGAGCCACCCAGGTGCTCCAAGAGTTGAGTTTTTGAAAAATCACAAAAATTGACAAACAGCTAGATTTACTGTGAAAAAAAAAAGGAAGAAGACTCAAATAACTAAAATCAGAAATGAAAGAGGAGATATTACAACTGATGTCACAGGGAAAAATGGGTGATGAGACTACTAAGCACAATTATATGCCAACAAATTAGATAACCTAGAAAAAAACGGATAAATTCCCAGAAATACACAACATATCAAGACTGAATCATGAAGAAATAAAAAATCCGAACAGATCTATCACCAATATGGATTCTGTATAAGTGATCAAAAACCTCCCAACAAAGAAAAGCACAGCAATCAGATGGCTTCACTGGAGAATTCTACCAAACATTTTAAGGTGAATTAATGCCCGTTTTCCTCAAACTCTTCCAAAAATTGGAAGGGAGGGAAACTCATTTTATGAGGCCAGTATTACCCTGACCCTGATACCAAATCCAAAAAATACTGAAAGAAAAGAAAGCTACAGACTGATATGTTTGATAAATATTGATGCAAAAATCCTCAACAAAATAATAACAAACTGAACTCAACCGCATAATAGAAGTATTATACACCATGACCAAGTGGGATTTATTCTTGGAATACAAGAGTGCTGCAACATATAAAAATCAGTGTAACATACCACATTAACAGAATGAAGGACAAAAACCACATGATCATTTCAGTTGACACAGGAAAAGCATTTGACAAAATTCAATACCCTTTCATGATAAAAACACTCAATAAACTAGAATAGAAGGAAGTAACTCAATATAAGAAAGTCCATATACGACAAGTTCTCAGCTAACATGATACTCACTGGGGAAAAAAACGAAACCTTTTCCTTTATGATCAGGAGCAAGGCAAGGATGCTCACTTTTGCCACTTCTGTTCAGTGCTGTACTGGAAGTCCTAGCCAGAGCAAAGAGTCAAGAAAAGGAAATAAAAGCCATCCAAATTGGAAAGGAAGAAGTAAAATCTTTGTTTGCGGATGACATGACTTTATAAATAGAAAATCTTGAAGATTCCACATGCACGCATATACAAAACTGTTAGAATTAATAAATTCAGCAAATTTACAGGATACAAAATCAACACACAAAAATCAGATGTATTTCTTTACACTAACATTGAGCAATCTAAAAAGGAAATTAAGAAACCAATCCCATTTACAGCAGCCTCAAAATGAATGAATAAAATACTTGCAAATAAATTTAACCAAGGCAAAAGACTGGTACTGCAAAACATTCCTGAAAGAAATTGAAAAAGGCACAAATAAATAAAAATGTATTTCATGCTCATGGATTGGAAGACATAATATTGTTAAGCTGTTCATACTACCCAAAGCAGTTGATAGATTCAGTACAATCTCTACCAAAACCACGATGGTATTTTTTTACAAAAAAAATCAAAAAGAAAAACAAAAAAACCCCTTAAATTCATGTGGAATCTCAGGTGACCCCTAATAGCCACGATAATCTTTAAAAAGAACAAAGTTGAAGTTCTCACATGTCCTGATTTTAAAACATATCACAAAGCTACAATAATCAACCAGTATGTTACCAGCATAAAGACATACATATAGACCAATGGAACAGAATAGAGATCTCAGAAATAAACCCTCCTGCATATGCTCAGATGACCTTCAACAAGAGTTCTAAGACCACACAATGGAGAAAGGGCAGTCTCTTCAACAAACGGTGTTGGGGAAACTGGACATCCACATAAAAAATAAGGAAGTTGGACCCTTACTTTACACCATATATAAAAATTAACTTGAAATAAATTAAAAACCTAAATGTAAGATCTGAAACTGTGAAACATCTAGAAGAAAACATAAAGAGAAATCTTCATGACATTGGCTTTAGCAATCATTTCTTTCTTTTTTTGGCTGGATTGAGATATAATTAACAAAATTGTCAATTCTAATGTTCTGATTAAATAGTTAATTTGAGCTCTAAAGTTCAAAAAAGCTTTCTTAAAGTTAAATTTTCTTTATCTCATCTTGAGGACCTTTGAATATGGAATATTGCAGTGTTTTAGAGACTGATTTTTGTTTTCTTTTTTTTTTAGCTTCATCGAAGTATAATTGACAAAGTTGTAAGATCTTGTGAAAGTACTCCCACTGTTGAGTTAATTAACAGATTCATTACTTCACTGATTACCTTTCTGGGGGAGGGGAGCATTTAAATTCTACTCTCTTAGCCAATTTCAGTTATACAATACAGTGTTATTAACTGTAGTAACACATTATATCCTCAGACCCTATTCATCTTACAACTGAAAGTTTGTACCCTTTTACTAACCTCTCCCTATTCTCACCCCCCCCCCCACCCTTGCCAACCCTTAGTAACCACTTTTCTACTCTGTTTCTATGAGTTTGACTTTTTTTTCTTTTTTGGACTTCACAAGTAAGTGATGCTAAGCAGTATCCGTCTTTGTGCATCTATTGATGTCCTTAGAAATTTCGCACAGTTCTGTGCGAGGTCAGGATATCTGGATGTTTATATAGAGATGGAAACTTGCTTTTGACAGCTTCCTTCTGTTGGTAACTTTTTAACTCTTTTATCCAAGTCCCCTCCTCCCAACTTGAATCATATTGTCCTATTTCCTTGCCTGTTAGCTTCATTGCCTCCCATCATCTCCCCCCAAGAACCTTCTGGCACTACTCCCAACGAGGATAGACAAATCTCTGTGAACGGGCAAATAAGGAATAGTTTTAAGGTGGCCTGCTCGAGAGCGCGTGTCCACCACCAGCGTTCTTTGCTGTCTCAGCAGCAGGTGTCTGCGGAGGCCCTGGGGCAGCCTGTGCGTTCTCAGCAGGAGCTTTGCTTAGGCAGCCCTCACCTTCGTCTGCATGAAGCAGGTACAATTCTGTTTGAATGGAGAAGTAGGTTAAACAACTTCTTAGCATCCATCCCAGGTCTATAAATCTATGATACATTTACTCATCAAATAGAAACATCCTATAATTTAAAAAAAATGTTTTCCTGCAATGGCACTCAGTATGTCTTAGCAGCTTAGCAGCTGCGTAGTTTACCAGGCAGTGACCCTTAACTTGCCCTTCATAAACAGAGGTACTGTGTTCCGTGTCATTTGCTTTAAGAAGTAATGTGAATGTTAAGGCATCTGGGTGGCTCAGTGGGTTAAGCGTCTGCCTTTGGCTCAGGTCATGATCTCAGGCTCCTGGGATTGAGCCCCATGATGGGCTTCCTGCTCAGCAGGGAGTCTGCTTCCCCCTCTCCCTCTGCCCCTTCCCCTATTTCATGCACTCTCAATCTCTCTTAAATAAATAAATAAATAAATAAATAAATAAATAAATAAAATCTTTAAAAAAATGTAATGTTAATATCAATCATCCTTCCCTCCCTGCTTCCTTCTTTTCTCTTGAAAGATAGAAAGTGCTAGACACTGGAATGAAGGAGGGGCAGACTTGAGCAATAAAATGGGGTACAATACTTATTCATTTCTTTAAGGATTAATAGTCTGTGGTTCAAAGTATTTGTTCACAAATTAAGAGGATAGTAAGTAAAACCTCAGTGTCACAAAATTGATGGGTGTGTCTCCTAATACTAGTTAGATCTGCAGGACCATCCTATGCTACATAATCTACTAGATATTTACCATGCTATTTCTCTTAATCTCCTCACAGCAGCCATACACAGTAGACCTATTTTATAGCTAGGAAACCTGAATTAGGATGGCCATAGTCACACAATTGGAAGAGCTGGGATTTGAAACTAGATCTGTCTCATTCCAAAGCCTGAGTCATTTCTACTATACTGTGCCACCTGGGTACTAAGTTCAAAGAAGGGAAAAAATACCCATTTGTTGGGACAATCATGGAAGTGTTTGTGGAAGGTGTAACCTATGACTTGGGCCCTGAAGGATGGCCAGGATTCTTGGCAGGTGCAAGGAGCTAGAAGGAGGGAGTGGAGGCCATAAGAGTACATTTCAGCAAAGAGAAGATTGAATTCTGGATATGGCAGGCAACTTGTCTTTAAGTTGAAGAATATGGTTGTTTTTCTATTATAACATTTCTATGGGACTCAGTAGGTCAGTAAAGGAAAGGTGATCTGGAAGAAGAATATAGAGAGCTATGATGGCCAAGCCAAGAACTTTGTACTTTATTCTATGCTCAACCTGCAATGGGAATTTTATTTGTATTTATTTATTTTTGAAGTTTCAGACTTTTTTTTTTTTTTTTGAGAGAGAGAGAGTACATGCAAGAGAGCAGAGTCAGGAGCGGCAGAGGGAAAGGGAGAGAGAGAATCCCAAGCAGACTCCCCGCTGAGTGTGGAGCCTGGTGTGGGGCTCACTCTCACAACCCTGAGATCTTGACCTGAGCTGAAATTGAGTGGGACACTTAACTGACTGAGTGACCCAGGTGCTCCATAGAAGTAGAGTTTCTTTTTTCTTTTTTCAGACTCTTATTAATTTGTGTCTGTTGCCACAAGAAAGATAGGGTTGGCTGAAAGATACGTAAGAGCCTTTAGCACATTTGAGTGGTTGGAGGAAAAAATTGAGACTGCTTAGAACCAGAGGAAGTGAAACAACAGAAGGGCTCCATTCTAGATTACCATTCATAGCTTCCTCAAAAACATTCACTCCAGTGGCTATTGGTAGGGTTTTATACGCACATGTATTTTAAAACATTACTAAAATTCCTCTTTCAGCATTTTGGCTAAGCTAAGCCTTAAATATTTCCAAAAATTCAGTTTTTGGCTAAATCTATGATTGTAAATGAAATAAAATGCTTACTATTACGTTTAAACCACTGTCCATTAGTTTGATACCTCAATTATTTGGAATGTCTCCCTTGATTGTATTGTAATAAGTACTTATTATGTTGATAAGTATTTAAACAATTAAAAATATCTTCTAAGCTAAGCAAACAATGTCTACAGAAATGGTTTGGAAATTTGGGAGTAAGGAGTTAATATTTTTTTTAAAAAATTAAGATTTATTTATTTATTCTAGAGAGGAGGGAGAGGAGGAGGGAGAGGAGAGAGAATCTCAAGCATACTCCCTGCTGAGCATGGAGCCCAATGTGGGGCTCAGTCTCAGGACCCTGAGATCACAACGTAAGCTGAAACCGAGAGTCAGTTGCTTAATGACTACACTACCAAGGTACCCCCAATTTTTTAAATTAAAACAAATATTTTTAAATTTATTTTTATTAAGTTTTTACTTTTAATTCCAGTACAGTTAACATACAGTGTTATATTAGTTTCAGGTGTATAATACAGTGATTCAACAATTCTCTACATCATTGCTTGTGCTCGTGACGAGTGTACTCTTAATCCCCTTCACCTCTTTCACCCATTGCCCCCCACCTCACCTCTGATATGCTTTATTTTAAATGAGTACCCTCAGTTAAAGTTATTTTTTTCCAAGAACATTTTTTACTTGAAGCATACTTCAGAATACATGGTTTGAAAAGATACATAAAAAACGCGGAATGAGAGTTTTAGTGTATTGTTACATTGGTAGCCCAGAGTGAATCATGACTTCTGGAATTTCACACCCTGATGTGATTTCTCTCTCACGTTGACTCTGGGTTTGGCTATGTGATTTGCTGTGTGACTTTGGCCAGTGGAACATCAATGAAAATGATGGACACAGAGGTTTAATATGCATTTGAGAATTGGGGTTTGCCCTCTTGGAAGGCTGCCGCCTCCGTGTAAGAAACATGACAAAGTCACATGGGAGAGAATGAGGCACCTCAGACCTGGTTGAACAAGGGCATCTTGGACCATCCACCCCCTCGTCAAGCTTCCGTGAGTGATGCCAGGCAACATCAGCAGAAAAACTGCCCAAGGGAGCCCAGCCCAAACTGCAGAATCACGAGCCAGGAAGTTTTTGTTTTAAGTCCCTAAGTTTGAGAATAGTTTGTTAACCAGCAATGAATAACCTATTCACAGAAGCGAAAACTCACTGAGGATAGGGCTTATGTCCGTGTACTTCCATGAGTAATCCTGTGGCTAAGTTAGTCATTCTGCACAAAGAGGGCAGAGCTACCGTCATCTGGAGAAAGAACACTTACACAGAGTCAGGGATGGGCCACGAGAAAGATCTACAGAAGTCTCCTAATAAGCCCTTGTGTTAGAATGATGGGTTACTTAAAGAAAAACTCATTTTGCCCCAAACAGTAGATTGTTGGCTAATTCAGAATCCCTCTCAGTTCTGTGATCACTCAGATGTTGAGATTTCATCTTGCATATTATATCTTAATTTAAAAATACATTTTCATTGAGAGAATGTAGCATTGAAATGAGCAACGTTATGATCCATTTCATTTTGCTCCTTGCAGTCTGGTTAACAATCCATTTCAATAAGCAAGTAGCTGGGGAACTACTGTCCGCTCATGTAAATGAGAAGGTGCACTTACCTTTATTCTTCGCTGTGATTACCTTTTATTTATTTTTGAAAGCTTCCTGGATTTCAGCTCATTGTTCAATTGGGAATCATATCTGTTCTATTCAGAACAGTATTTTAATTTTCAGATTCTGAGCAGACATTATTTCTATGATTCATTTTGCTCTGTCTTTTTGCTCTGGTTTTACTGAATGTAATTTCTGTTTTTTTTTTTTTTTTTTTTTTTTTCCTTTTTTCCCCCGTGCCTGCTAGCACTCACTTTAACTATGAAGTCTTGGTCTTTGCTCTTTATCTCTTGCTTCCCACTCTAATTCCCAACACAAAACTCCCTTGGGCATGGGGAAAATGGGAACTTTGTGGGGGTAAATTTTGCTTCCTAATATTTTTATTTTTATGCATATTACCTTGAGCCTTCAGTGATGGGTACATTTTATGAACTAAAAAAAAAAAAAATAGAAAAAGGAAAGAAAAGAAAGAAAGAGAAATACTACAAACCAAATGAAATTACCAGTAGCTCCTAGGAATATAAAGTGATGAGAGAGGATTTTATTCCATATTGTTTTTCAAAATAATTGGTGTCCAGAATAATACAACATGTGTCAAAAATGACTCATTGAAACTCTGTAACAGGCTGGACAAGGAGCTTGAAAATGAATACATACTGATGGCATAAAATTGTGTGCTCTGAGGTACTAAAACTCCCTTCTGGAAAATACTATGAATCATGTTCCAAACCAGTGGCTCTCACATGTCATCCATATCTTTTCCTCACAGCGATCATGACCTGCTCTGTCCCTCATTTGCCCTCAGTGTCCCTCCGTCAGAAGTAATCCTATCCTCCTAGAATTAGGGCACATCCAAAGGTGAGAGGTATGTGAGGAGGAATCCCCAAGTAGCTTTCCATAAATTCTGTGATCTGCACTGTTCATGGGAAGCGGGGCCAGCATCTTACCATTAAACAGTCAAGTTCCTGGTGATGATCTATGGTACTCAGCGCACTTGAGGCTTTATGTGTGTATACTTGCACTCTGAGCCACGTAAGCTGACTGGAGTCATGGTTCATCTATTTTAATCAGCAGTCTGCCTTTTTATTGTGCATAAACGTACATAAAACAATCTGTGTTATTGAAATGAGCCCGTATAAAATGGAATTTGGGATGGGGGGATTTCAACAGCGAGGGCTGTATGTGAATATCAGTGTTCTGGTTGCCTTTAGATCTCCTTCTGTAGCTTCGCTTCTCCATCTGTACCCTTGGAATGTTTCTATCTCATTCCTCTTCATTTGTAAGAAACAGAGACCCAGGGAGATCAGATCAAGGAAAGGTGAGAGAACACAGTCAGGGCGCAGAGCTCACATAGGGCTCCGAGGATTGGAGCCGGTGTGACTAGGAGACAATGGTCAGCAGGAGTCAAAATTGCTTGTGCAGGGCCTGAGGAGCTACTGGCTCGGTCCTTCCGTGCACATACTCTCTACTCTTTCCTGAAATACTTATTTTCTCCGATTCGTCAGTTTCCCAGGGACCCCGCAAACTGCTAAGGCAGCCTCCAGTGTTCAGGATCTTTGTACTCCAACCTTCACCACCGACTAACGATACGGTTTGTGTGTTAGTTGAAGTAGTGAGAGAATGTTACGGGACGGGTTCCTGTCTGTAAGCCCGAGCACTCAGGCTACGGATTGGTGGGCTTTGGTCGGGATATTTATCCATATTCCAACCCATCCTAGCCTAGCTTGGAGTGGAAGCGTGTGGCGCGTAGTACTGACCTTTTAGGAACTACAGGAAGGGGAAGTCCACAGAATATACAGATTAAGTCCCCACCACAGGGGGCAGTAGAGAAGCGTTAAGCCAATACAGAAGCTACTGTAATTATGCCCTTAGCACCACAGACCGCAGTTGTGCTGTGAGCTTTCTGTGTTGAAATGATGCAGGTGCACTACACATCTCTATGGGCAAAGATTAACTTTTTACTCATGGCATAATTAAAACTTCAGTATAGCTGTGGTTTGAAATAGATGTTTTCTATTTATCATGCATTTCCGGCACGGATCAGAGGACAAAAGAAAGGGCGTAGCTAGAAGTTCAGCAGAAGTAAGTTGCATAGGGAGGCATTACATTAAAAACCATTCTCACATTTAGAGTGTTTTAAAAGATACACAAGCTAGGGTACCTGGGTGGCTCAGGTGGTTAAGCCTTGGACTTCGGCTCAGTTCATGATCTTGGGGTCCTGGGATCGGCCTGCATTGGGTTCCCTGCTCAGCACGGAGTCTGCTTCCCCTTCTGCCTCTGCCTCTCTCCTTGCTCATGCTCTTTCTCTCTCTCTCTCAAATAAATAAATAAAATCTTTTTTTTTTTTTTTAAAGGCTCCACAAGCTGTCTCATTTAGTGGTAGGGCACGTGTTGCTGTTCACATTCCAACATTGAAGGTGTACCTTCCCATTTTAAGATTCCAATTCTTTGACTATAACTTTGAGTTGATGGGTCTTTTAAAAGACAAATGAATTATTGACAAAGACTTGGTGCTTAACACCTAGGGTGTTCAAACCAAAATTGTTATCTTTTCTCTTGATGGTTTTCAGTGCAGTGGGTCAGCAAAATCGCTCTCTCTGACAGGGCAGCTCGTTCGGATTGTGTATCAGAGGAGCAGGCGGTATCAAGGTTAGTGTCCTGTAATCAGCATTAGGGAATCTCACCGATATTTGGCTTAGCAAAAATCCATCTCATGTCCACAGAAAAAACTCAAGACTGTCATCAGTCGACAGCACAGAAAATCAGCATTTTAGGCACGTGTGAAAGATCTCAGACTCGCGGTATAAAGCATCCGCTCAAGTACAGCTGACAGATTGTGATTAAAAGAGGCAGGCTATCTAGTGATTTCTTTTGGCTCTGCAAACTCCATCGTTGTGTAGAATAAGATCCGTAGGATGTTATATATCAGGACTGTCCTCTGAACTTCCCACAGAGCCACCTTCATGCAAACTTTTCTTTATATCATTAGATTTTTATTAAATGTTGACCTAGGGAAGGACTAGTTGAGGAATAGCTCGTGATCACCTCCAAAATTTTATTTTTTATTGTGCCTTCTCTATTGCTTACTGTTTCTTATATAATGCAGAATGGAAAACCATTGTCCAGGAATTTAGTGCCATGAAAATGTCTTCCCAGATAAAATTGTGGGCTTCTTTTAACATAGCTATATAATATTATGTTTAATGTTAGTCTTGACTACTAGGAAGCTGGGAGATAAAATAAGTGTTTACTTGCAGTAATGATCGCATCCTGATAATGGATAAAATTATTCTTTCTCCCCTAAATTGTTTCTTTAATCTTCATTTTAAGTATATGTATTTAAATCATGTAACATTCTTTTTAGAAGCAGACACAATTTAAGTGGATAAAAGTGAGAGAATAAAGGAGACAGCTCCTAAACCACGTAGACTATCAAGTCAGTTAATATAATAAGAAATTCCAGAGAATCCTTGATGTTTGAAATATGGGTGTTTTTGTAAGTCTGACCTAACTCCATCTTCCCTTGCTCTGCTAAATGTGCTGCAATAAATTACCAGCAATAAACTTCAAAGGTAATGTAACTTGGAAGAAAATGTTCTAATAATCTCTAGGGTTATTTTTGATAACAGATCAATGTATTTATTTATCATCTAGAAAAAATATCCTACTGACAGAATGAAAACTTTAAAATGCAATCTGTGGTGCATTGCCAAGAAGGCTGAAGTTGGCAACTCAAGCAAATACCTACTTTATTACCTACTCTATTAGTCTGAGATTTTATTCCACATCATCTGTTATATTTATGTACATATAATTAGGGTTTCTACATGTCTGGTCTTGCCAGGTTTTGTACTTTAATCTAAGTATTGACTCCTGTTTCTGGGGGATGAGAGGTAGGGGAGTGTTTATGGTGGTACCTTGGACAGAGTCACCATATCTACTGTTGACGCTGGAGCACAGCCATCCCCAGGTGGATACAAACAAACAAACAAACCCCATACAACTTTCAGTAATATTAGTGACTTTATATAATACAGGTACATTTTCCTCCATAGTCATAGTAGGAATGATTACTTTTGATGTCTTGATCACTATTCTACCCTTGGTGCCTAAGATGGTGTATTCTCAATAAATACTATAATAGATGTGCTGGCTGATGAACAAACAAAAAGGCGTTTTTCCATTTGCTAAAGCGGAATCACAATAATGTGGAACAGTGGTTTCAGATGGATGGGAGAAAGTTAAGGAATGGTTAGAGTCTTGATCACTATTCTACCCTTGGTGCCTAAGATGGTGTATTCTCAATAAATACTGTAATAGATGTGCTGGCTGATGAACAAACAAAAAGGCGTTTTTCCATTTGCTAAAGCGGAATCACAATAATGTGGAACAGTGGTTTCAGATGGATGGGAGAAAGTTAAGGAATGGTTAGGGGGTTCGCTGAGAACAATAGGAAGAAATGCCAATTAGAGGTAGGCGCTTTCTTGTAGAAAGCTATTAATGATCTAATTTTCATACGAAAATGCCATAGGAATTGTGGCATAAAAAGATATGCTTGATTTCTTCTCCATTTAGCAAGCATAATCACATAAAAAAACACTGTTGTCCATAGCTTTAAGGAAATTTCAGCCCCCCATATGTGTACCTACTGACTTCATCTATGAGACTAGGAGATCTGTGATTTCTCCTTATTTTACTCCCTCCATCAATTTAAAAGCAAAGACATGATTTTTTTTTTTTTAAAACAAACAGAGCTTCTGCTGCTAATAATTTTCAGTCTCCCAATTCTTGGTTTGGGCTTATTACCCATGGCCAGGGGACATCACTACATTTGCTACTTATCTTTCCCAGGTGATAACATTATTATTATTATTATTAGCCCATTGTCCAGTCCAAAATGCTGTTTTCCAAGCAGCTAAGTGGTTCTAGTTCTTCTATAATGTGAAGAAACTTGGTTTTCTGGCCCCTTCTTACTAGACATGCAATCTTGAGCAAATCGCTTAGTATCTCTGAGACTTTCTTCGCCTGGTGAGAACAAAATGGTTAGAAGACCAAACAAGCTAATCTATGTTGAATTCACTTTGAGAACCAAAAAAAAAATGATATTAGAGAGTTGGAGCTACTGAGGGGTGCAAGTGATGTACCCAGACACTGTGGAGACTCAAAGGATACAGAGGGGAGATCTTGTGAAGGCTTTGTGAAGGTGCAGTGTGGCTTTTCCCTGGGATGAAGAGGCAGAATGTAATGGAGTTGGGTGCACCATTGCTTGAGTTGCTCACCTGCCAGTGAGAAAGGCAGTTGTATTATTCTTCTCCAGTCCTGTGAATTTGAGAAAATTCCCCATTACTGCAGACTCACCAGTATCGATCACCTGATTATTCCTGCCATTCATTGTGGACTAACACCCTGGGGCAAAAATAAATTAAGAGGAAGGTGGATCAATGTTTCTCAAAGGAAGAAGATAGCAGCAACCTATAGAAGGTTTGAGTTTCTAGGAAGGATGGGCCTGTTTTGCTTCTATTAGGGATTTTCATGGTTTAGATATGTCTTAGAAGAAATGAGTTCTACGGAATGGCTTAGTGGAGTTGTGATTACACGCCAACACATTATTCTTTCATGTCCCCTGCCTCCACCAAATTTGAAGTGTACCTTCCCACGCTACAGTGTTTTCTGTGCACTTACTTTGCAACTTAAATAATGAATGATGTATGATTGAAGATGACAGTTCTTTGAGTGCTAGTCTTAAGAATAAGGTTAATAATTCTCCAAAAGGACAGGCCTAGCAAAACATACCAAGAAAATGATAATCTTTTCATGTCATTGTCCCTCTCACCGCTTTTTTTATTTTATATTTTGTATGCATTGCAATTTATGATTTTTGAAAACCACTGAAAACCATGGAACCTCTAAAGATTCATGAGAATCTTGATGATCTAGACGGGGTTTTCTATGCGGATACAGGAGAAAAGTGGGTTCGGAGATGTAGCTTTAAGATGAGTTTCAGGAAAAAAAAACGCTGAAACTATTGAATATATTTATTTCAAGATTAGGTCATACTTTAATGATTTTAAAGCTTTTTTTATTTGAATATAGTTGACACCCAATGTTACATTAATTTCAGGTGTACAGCATAGTGATGTGACATCTCTATATGTCATGTTATGGTCGCCACAAGTATGGCCACCATCCATCCCCATACAACACTATTACAGTATCACTGGCTATATTCCCTATGCTATACCATTACTTTAATGATTTTTAAAAACTAAATCATGTATTATTACTACATACAGAACAGATTTTCTTTATTTAAACTACTGTTTGTTGAGCAGTGCCATGTGCCCAGATGTGCTCCATGCAGGACCCTTCTTTCATCGCACATCTCTGAAGAACCCAGGTCAGGCAGGCTATTGGATACCGCTTCCCCCTTGACATTCACCTGGGTTAGCACTAGAGGCAGAATGCCATGATTTCTCATGGAGCTTCATTTGTAACAAGATGGAGTCACTTCCCAAGTTGGGGGTGTTGGAGCACAAGTCGTGGTGGAAAACATGTAGGGACGTAGACTCTTGGTTAGAAGGAAATCTGCTGTATGTCCTCACACTGCTTTTCCTCAAACAGACAAATACAGACACGCTGTTCTTGCAAATAGTGTCACCGTCTTGCAGACCACCTTCTGCCCAACCTCCTCTCCTGGTGGTTTTCAATCTTTTCGGTCCCGTCCTTCTTCACCTCCCCTCTCGCCCTCCTTCTCTCTGCCTCCCACCTCCTGCTCCTTCTCTCCCTCCCTTATGCATCATAATATTCTTAAATTTATCAATATGGAGTATCCTGAAAGCTAAGGTGAAACCAAAATCTGGCTTGGAGCCCAGACATCACTTTCTGAAGTGACAGCCCCTGGTAATAGGGAGGGTTTGCAATTATACAGAACATTGCTTCGACCTGGTGCAAAGTCAACCAAGCTACAGTACAAGAACAAAAGGCTTAATTTCTGCAGCTTCCAGAAGTGTTCTGAGCAGTGCCTCAGTGTTCACTGAGCTGCATGCTGTGTTAGCCAGCCGGTTTTGCTGTTCCTCAGTTGAAGCCCCATCATAAACAGCTCAGTTCCCTTGCTGTCCCCTGTGGTCTTCTGCCTTATAAAGTAAACATTAATGTCCTTATTACATATGCTCCTTTCTCCACAATCTACTCAAAATGGTTTGCACAAATTAAAACAACAACAACAACAACAACAACCCTCTTCATGGTGTAAAGCCCTATATTCTAAAGAACTGATTAGCTGTACATCTTAGCATTAGCTTGAGAGCTTTAGAAAACGCAGTTTTTTTAATCTTCAAAATAAAATTTCTCCTTTTAGGCTAGTTTGCATGTGATCTATGTAGATAGAATATGGTGGGCAAGATGCTTACTTTGAAATATATGGAGGCCTTCGAATCACTTTCAAAGTAAAATGAGGGCAGGAAGTCAAATTGTATTAGTGTGCTTGTCACCCAGAGAAGGAGAATGCATGGTCTGTAATTGAACCCCTTATTACTATTCACTTTGAGTTTCTCAATTTGGCTTGTCTTGGGGCATCTCTCTCTCTCTCTCTCTCTCTCTCTCTCTCTTTAAGCTCTGGGGAATTAGAAATTTAAATGAGATGTGGGAGAGGGAGGAGGAGCTCTCCTGTAAGAAAGCCTTGGTTTGTGGCCTCTGCAGTCCTGGGGGCGGGGAGAGAGCTGCATCAGAGTGAAGAGAAAGGAACGATAGCGTCCCTCAAGCTGCGAAGGAGCAGCCACCCTTTGGCTGCTCGCAAAGTCTTAAGTGGTCAAATATGAACTGCTGAATAATTCGCAGTTTCATGATTTGCTTGTAGACAATTTATGACCCGATGAAATCAAGTTTATTTCTTGTTTTTCCTGTTCTTGTTTCCGTGTCTGGAGAATACGGATCATTGCACTTGGGGCTCTCAGTCATGCCATGCTGGGCTTTCTCTTCTCAAGGAACAGGCATTGACGGTGGGTGCAGTGTACACATTCCCATCCTCCCTTCTGAAGGGAGGCTCCCCGGGAGCCTGCGTCAGAGCACATCGGTGTCTTGCACCCAGTAGGACTCCTCATCAGCCGCAGCCTCACATTTTACTCATGCCCAGGGGAACTGACAACAAAGCAGTTATGAGGTGACTTGGGGGGACTAAGGCTTTAGAATGTGAGCACGCTCCCCCAGTGGCTCTGTTCTTTGCTTTCTTGCTGCTGTGCTCACGAAGGGACTTATCACTGTTGAGCAGGTCAGGAGCAGGGAGTCAGGAAGAGCTTTTTGCCTTTGGTACTTGAGTCTTGATTTGGGAAAGGAGAAGATGGAGCAGGTCATTGTGTTGGTCTCCTTAGGGATGTTATGATAACTTATCGCAAACCTGGTGGCTTACAACGATGCAAATTTATTCTCAATTCTAGAGGCTAGAGCTCTGAGATCAAGGTGGCAACAGGGCCATGCTCCCTCTGAAGGCTCTAAGGGAGAAATCCTTCCTTGCCTCTTTCAGTTTCTGGTGGCTCCAGGGATTTCTAAGCTTGTGGTAACAACACTCCAGTCCCTGCTTCTGTCTCTTCACATGGCCTCTGTGTTCCTCTGTTTTCAATGCTGAAAATAAATGAAATCTGGAGTCTGGTGTATCACAACCATCCTGAATTCTTAGAGATGAAAGTAAAACCAGAGGTCACTGGCTTTTATGGCGAGACAAAAAAAAAATCTCTAACTTATAACTTGTCTCAAAGGCTAAGTGTGTCCACATTCATCTTTTCAGGCAAGATACCAATAATTAGTCAAATGTTAAGAGTACCTGTAGGACAGGAACTTTTCTAGGTTCTAGGATTACAAGTAGTCTATATACAGGAGTCATGCATATGTGTGACAAAGGCAGCATTCCTTTATTATGCGATCTACATTCTGGGAGTGGGGGAGAGATGGACAAAGAATATATGAATAAATAATATTTGGATAATGTGAAGTGTTTTGAAGGCAATTAGGCAAATGTGAAAGACAATGTGTGTATGTAGCTGTTCTTTTTTTTTTTTTACATTTTTTTTTAAGTTTATTTATATGACAGAGACAGCCAGCAAGAGAGGGAACACAGCAGGGGAGTGGGAGAGGAAGAAGCAGGATCCCAACGGAGGAGCCTGATGTGGGACTCGATTCCGGAACGCCGGGATTACACCCTGAGCCGAAAGCAGACGCTTAACGACTGTGCTACTCAGGCACCCGTATGTAGCGGTTCTTAAAAAAGTACTTAGGAAGTCCTCTCTTATTAAGTGACATTTGAGTTGAGTCCTCAGTGATCTAGGGGAAGAGCATGACTCACAGTGTCAGCTAGCATGCCTTGTGTCTGTAAGTGGCTGATATATTTGAAGGTCAAGTAAATCTGAGATTTCCCAATTTCATGAGTACTTGTAGAATGCAAGTTCTGAGCTTGTCCGGGTTGGGAATCAAGGCTGATTGTAATACTAGTCTTAGGGGTAAGTATACCAGAAGACTAGAATTTTCTAATTCCATTGTGGACAGTCAAATTCTGAGTAGGTGAAATGCCAGTGTTGGGGCCGTGCCTAGGAGCTAAAGTGCCCCCAGGATCTATTTTAAATAAAGTTTAAAATTAATCCCTAAAATATCATGCTCTGTAAAAGGGATGACATTTATAATGCATGTAGGGAAAAACAAACAGAAAAACCCCAAACAAATTACCATCAATCACTCTCTATAAAGGAAGCAGACAGCAAGTGAAAAATAGATGAGCAAGCAAACAAATATATACATAAATATGACTGGATGGAGACTCCCAGCTGGGCTTTGGTAAATGTGATAAAACATAATTTATATCCTGTGTCTGATATTTGGCTATCTGCATTCTCTGCAGGTCTGATTTTCTGATTAGTTAGTTCTGTTGTCACCTGTGCTGTCTTATTCCTGGAGTATTAGTGCCCTTTCTTTTCCTCCCTCCCTCCCTCTCTCCTTCCCCCCCTTTCTCTCTCTCTTTCTCTTTCTTTCTAGTTTTATTGGATGCCTATATTCCTTAGAACTTTACCTGTGGAATTCCTTGAGGTTTGTGTTTAAAGTTTGCTTACCAGAGACCATTAGTGTTTGCTTTTGACAACTAGAGATCTCTTTAAACCAGGGGTCAGCAAATGTTCCTGTCACGGGCCAGGGAGTAAATATTTTAGGCATTGTGGTCCATATAGTCTGTGTCACAGCTACTCAACTCCACCATTGTAATGTGAAATGATCTGTAGACAATGTGTAAATAAATGAGCGTAACTATGTTCTGATAAAACTTTAATTTACATGTGTCATGAAATATTTTCCTCTTCTGATTGTCTTTCAACCATTTAAACACATAAAAACCATTTTAGCTCATGGGCTAAAGCAGATGGCAGACTGGAGTTGGCCACGAACCATAGTTTGCCACCTTCTGATTTTAACTCAATTTTTAGTGTGTGGCTTTTTTTTTTTTTTTTTAATGTGTCTTACAATCAGTGTGGATTCTAGCCTCAAATTTGTATGAGGGCAGAATTGTGGTTAAAATTTCAGAGGAATCATTTTCTTTTTGCCCCCTTTTCTCAGAGCCAAGGCCAAGACAGATAATTATCTTTACCACTTCTCTGAGGCAGTTTTTTTCCCCCAGGTTTACCCACAGAGGCTTCCAGAAGCCTGGCTTGATACAGAGATCCCTGATCTGAGTGTCTGTTATGTCTACACCCCCAGTCGTCTCCTCATGGTTTGCAGAAGTGAAGTTCAAGGTCATCAGGGTTAGAAGAGGACAGATGCTGACTTTTCATTTCTCTATGACAAATTCTGATAGCTAGTTTCTGGATTTGAGATTTCTTTTTTTATTCTGACCCCTAAAGACATCATCTCTCACTTTCCAGCCAGTTTAACCATGCATTTTTTAAAAAAAGGTTTTTTACATATCTCCCAGAATTTTTAGGCATTCTGTGTACCTAAAAGTACTGCTGAAAACAGTGGTCAACATTGGACTTTCTGTCCCATGCTTTTTTGAGTATTTCACTCAGGTGTGTGTTTCATGCTAATCCAGGAGATTGGTTATGCTTAGGAACAAAGTTCCAGGGGAAAAGGGAACTCTTTGGGAACCTGTGCGTTCAGAGGATAGGGAGGGATGGGGTCACCAAGCCGTAGAGTGGTAAAGAAGTGAGTAACGTTCAAAGAAAAAATTCCTGAGAAGCAGCTGAGCTGAAAGATGAAGTGAGGAGTACTGAAGTGGCTGAAGTTACTCCCAGTGAAGGAGCCTTCAGAAGTAGAGAGAGTGTCATATTTGGATGGAAGAAGAGGAAAGATAACTTTGCATCAGAAAACACAGTAATAAATAGCCTGGAGGTAAGAAGGAAGGAGGTAAATTCAAGACATGATGAGGTAACTGTGCAGTGGAAATGGAGCTACTTGTATTCAAAGATGGGGGGATATGAGTACCTGCGTGCAATCAGAACCATTATGTCCTTGTAAACAGGCAAGAGATATGATGGAAATTATGACTTAAGGAAGATTAATCCTGTTACAGAATACAGGTTGGTTTGGGTCATAAAGAAATTGATTGCAAAGAAAACCAACCAGGTGAGCGTTGCAGTCATTGAGATGGGCATGTTGAAGAATTTTGCCTGGGGTTGTAGTGGCGGAAGTGAGAACAGGCAGCTCTGAGAAACATGGAAGAGGAAGGTCAGCAGAATGTGATCACCAGCTAGACAGGGGAGCAGAGGTGAGCCAAGTCCAAGGTGGAAGAGAGCTCACACATTCTAGTGTGGCTTCTAAAGTTTCTTTTCATTCCGATTCAACCTCTAAAGGTATAATTTTTAAAGCTCACTCAGTGGAGAGTCAGGTATATTCCAAGATACAAGGGTCTCAAAGTTTCAGTTTGAGCTTTATGTAACTTTTTCCCTTCCAGTTGACAGAGCTGGGAGTATGGTTTTCTCAGAACATTTCTGTCTTTATATGTGAGCCTCACAATGTTGTAAGCAGGCTCCCTTGACATTTCCCGCAGTAACACAACCACCGAGCTTCCTTGAAAACGTTTTTGACAGCTGAGCCGGCTGATGGTCTGCGCGAGGCCTTCCCGCCAGTGCTCTGATCGGCACGTCAGAGGCGGCGTTTCTCACAGGGACACGGATCAGACGAGGAAAACTCATCTCGTATGAGCCAGGGTTGAAAACTGAAAATGCGCCACCTTAACTGCTCTTCATGCTTGACACACTTCAGAAGCTGTTCTTTTCCACAACATCATCAAGGGTAGAGCTGGGCTCCGTGTTTTGTTCTGCCTTCTTTATTAGGAGGGTGCCGTTGGGTTTCTACGTGAACGATCCCAGAACCACCTGCTGGAATGGCAAAGCCATTTTTCAGGAGGTAGGATGACCTTCCCACTTTGTGTTGTGGTACCTTTCTGCACCCTATGTGTCAGTTGCCTTTTAAAAGAGCATAATTCTTTTATAAAATAGATGTTCTTGGAGGTGGAGGTACAAACTTGACTCACCGTGTAGTTAGGAGGAAAACAGGCAAGAAATCAGAGGCAGAATGTTACAACACAGCCTCACCGCAGAGCAGCTAGAAATAACACAAGCAGTTCTCTTTCCTCCAGGGAAGTGACCCCACACTTCATTTTGCTTCTGCTGAGACATTTTGGAAGGGCCACCTTGAAGGGACAATCATTTTTTAACTCACTTTTTTATGGAAGTTTGCATCCATCTTCAAATAAAGAAGAAAGGAAACATGCTTCTTTCTGGAGCGAGAAGAGCCCTAACAACCAAAAAAGTTATTCAACATGACAAAAGGTAATGACTCTTGTACTGAAAGTCGGCATCTTTGGTTCTAGTCTGGGTTCTGTCTCTAATGATAACGGCCCCCACTTATCAAGTGCTCGCTGTGTCACACACTGGGTTAAGTGCTTTTCATGAAGGCTCTCATTTGGTCCTTTTCACATTTCCTAGAGGAGAGTACTCTTCTTATTCCTGTTTTGACAGATGCAAAAGTTGAGGCTCAGGGAGGTTAAGTAGCTTGCCCAAGGTCCCCAAACCAAATGGTGGTGGTGCTGGTGTCGAAACCAGTGCGGAGGGCTTTGGACCGGGGCTCTCAGTCATTACTTGTCCAAAGAGTACTGGGCCTTGGAAGACCAACCAACCACTCTGAAGATCAGTAGTATTTAAAGTACGGAAATTGGCCTCAGTGATTTGTAAGGTTCAAGATCCTATCCAACTCTCTCTCCCGAAGGATGGAGTATAAAAAAAGTGACGTGACATAAAAGATTAATTACGTCCCTGGCCTTAGGAAAAGCCAGCATTAGAGACCAAGCAAATTCCTTTGAGTGGCGGAGAAGCCAGCAACAACATCAGCAGCAACAACTTATGACATCCTAGAAGAATCCTGGAAAGAGTTCTGAAATATTGGATCTTGATATGTTTTGGACACAGGAGGGTGAATCTTAGTTTTGGAGAAATGACTCATGGGAGATTCAAACACATTATGTGGTTTCTTTTCCCTCTTTAATAATCAGATGCTCAGAAGACAGAGCCTGAGGTTCTGCAAAAATACAAGATTCCATTTCGAGGGATTGCCAGGTAATCGGCCTTGGTTCTTGGGATCTTCAGCTTTCTGGAATCCTTTCATCGGATTTTGATGGTGGATTAAACATTTCCTTCTCCATCCCGAACCTGAGTTGAAAACAACCCCAAAACCGTTAAGGTCTGTGGGCAGGAAAACTCAGAATTAAGTGAAAATCCAACTGTACCTCCCTAAACATGGGTAGAGGTCTCGGCATGTTCTTGGTTAATCTTTATAGCATTTAAAGTCATTTTAGTCCTGATGAAGTGCTGTGGGTAGATATATGCTGTTTAAGTTTCCTTTCTCCTCCCTTCCCTCTATCTCCCACACATTGCTTTTGATCATAAGCAATGTTATTACCCTTTAAGCACAAAAATAGATAAGGTAATATTAACAGCCAATCTGATTCCAGGTGCCCTCCACTTCTCTTTCATCTTCTGATAGTGATATAAAGCTGGCTTCCCCACTCTGAAACATTTCCATTCAAATTTTCTTGATTTTTAAAAACATTCCAGGCAATAAAGTCATTCTAGTGAGCTGATGGCTAATTGCGCACAGGGTAATTACAATTTAGCCAATATGAAAGATTGTTTGGAAAGAGATGACCTCTGTGCTCTTGGTAACTGCAGTTTAGGACCCAACCAGCTGCTGTGAGGCATGAAAAACATCTTACTTCATTACCATCAAAGGAGCGAGTCACTTATTCACACTGCTGATTTCTGCAGCTGAAAAGTATTTACACCAATTAACAACTTTCTAAGGCCCTCTGCTTGAATTGTTAACCTTCACATAAGCTATCTCTGCGGAAATCACTGATGATACACCCACTTGTCTCAGAATTCATCTGCCTGATCTTTATTGAACTTGATGTGCAAACATTTAAATGATAATTGAAACACTAATTAAATACTGTGTCTGGGTGCTAGAGTTGGGAATTCAGAGAGAAAGGCTGACTTACTGTCGACAGTATCAGGAATCAGAAGCCCAAGGTGCTGCCAGTTTTCAGCAGGAGCAGTTTGGAACATGTTTGGGTTGCCCTGATGTATATTGATGTGTGCAAAGCACGTCTACTGTGCCATCAGACATGACACAGGGGGTACATACAGCATGTAAGCCCAAATGATCAGCAAAGGAATTTACTTATGATCCATCCCACAGATGTGTTATCAATGACTTGCTCTAGTCATGAGTGTTTATTTAGATTGAGGTAAATTGGAATCATATTTTTGGGCCAGGCAATTATATAGATATTTATTTATTTGATTTTGTCTCTTTGTATCCAGAGTGTACGTTTTTCAGTTTGAATTTGGGAGTATTGGGTTTGTAACCTGTTTACTTTCTTTACATTCAATGGCATAAAGCAGTGTTTCTCAACCCTGACTACATGTTAACATGAGTTAGAAAAGGCTGAGGCCAGGGCTGCATCTGACACCAGTTGTATCAGAATCTGCGGTGATGAGGCCAGGTGTTGGCTATGTTAAAGCAGCTCTGCAGGTGGTACTAACGTGAAGTCGGCGTGAAGAACCCCTACACTAGACGGAAGCTCCGTTGGGGCAAGGTCTGTGTCTCTTTCATTCACTCCTGCTTTTGTAGATTGTAGCACAGGGCCTGACACATAATAGATATTCAATAAATATTTTTGAGTGACATGTGGTTTGTAAGACTCCTGGGTAGAGGCTTACTGTCTAGGGCCTCTGTTCGTGTTAGAGTAAATTAGGGAGGTAAATTAGAAAGTCTGGGGCAGTGTATTCCTACCCTGATTTTTACCGTTGCTTCCTAACTCCAGAAAACAGTTGTGGAGCAAGCTCTGGGAACTCGAGTGCCTTCCAAGTGGCAGTGTTTCCCTTGATCCCCACCAGATGTGATCCCTTCCTGTGATTCCTGCAGTTGGCTCCCTAATCATGTTCTCATTGCACTACAGTTTCTTGCTGGCACTGGCACCTTGTCCTGGGACTAACTTTGCATAGGACATGCTCCCCAGCCACTAGGTGTGTGGCCTGCAGACCCTGCTTAGCTATCCTCCACCTCTCAATATGAGAATTGCCTCATTCATGGTCACGCCCCCTACTGGGGGCAGCCCATATCCAATGACTGATGTGAGGGTATATAGGCTCAGACTCCGCCCCATGTCAGGGCAACTCCACTGGACTATCTCAGTTGCAGAGCTCCTGTGGGTAAGCTGACATTGTGGTTGGACTGTATCGACTTCTTCCTGTGCCAGCCCTTCCTTCTTCCTTCGCCTTTCTTTGCAGGTGTTGCTAAGAACACTTCCTAATGAACTCCTTCCCTCTAATCTCCATGTCAGAGTCAGTCTGCTGAGCCCACAAAGACAATGGCATGAATTATTTGAACTCCGCTACCTATGCCCCCTCAGACCGAGCCTGAGCTCCTCATGTACATGTCCATTATGAACTAGAGGTCATGGCAGTAATGATCAAGACAGACAAAATTCCCACCCTCACTGAGCTTCCATTATACTGGGAGAGACAAGGAATAAACATATATATAAATCTGAATGATGAAAGTCATTTACAAAAATAAAGGCCGGGTAAGAGAACAGAGTGATAGGGTGAAGTGGGGGCGGTGGTGTGCTGGAGCTGTCTCATGCTAGCCTGGGAGAACCTATTGTTAAGTCCGCAGGGATTTTGCAAGCCAGTTTTTCAAGTGAGCTGTTATTAAGAACTCAATTATATGAACTTCAATGTCAAATAAATCATATTGGAAACTGATGTAATACATACACAAAACTCATCGCTTTTCTCATTTTACTGCATTTTGCAATTATATATGTTCTTGTGGTTATTTACCTTATTATATCTTTGTATGGTGGAAATACTATGTAATGGTGCCTTACTGCATGTCCCTTCCTAATTATACATTCAATGACATCAATGAGTCTACCATTACAAGCTGTTTACTTGTTTAATTGCAATCATAGATTGGCTATGGCTACAAGAGTATGTAAAAAATCAACAAAAGCATTCTATGAGAATCAGTTGACTATGCAGAATTTATGATAAACAGTAATGTTTATGTTATTTTTATTATCAAGTTGGTTGATATATATCTTTTACACCAGCAACATTACAGTAAACGTAGACGCATTTATACATGCATGCCTTTCCCCCCACGCCAGAGATCTGGTCGTGAACATTTACGGCACAGCACTGGGTAGGGGTCTTCATTTCAGGAATATTACAGAAGGAATGTGTAACATTTGAGCTCATACCTGGTCAAATCCACGGAACCTGTGTTTATTATTGTTTGTGAGAAAATATGCTGCCCTACATCCTTTGTGTTCTCACTTTTTATTCTAGGATGATGGTCTCTAGACAGTTTTGTTAGTACTTCACCCATATGGAGGATTTCTCTCTCTCAACCTCTGTTGATTCTTTAAGGATTTTGAGAACTTCTGTTAGGTCATAGCTCCAGGTCTTATCTTTCCTAGTGAGGCTGAACTCAACTTGATGCTTCATTATTTATGTTCTGATAGCACTTGTTGTTTGTAATTGCCTAGCTGTAACTAGTCATCCTTAGTTGTTCATGTGGTAATTACAGACATTTTTATAAAGAATCACTCTCTTAGTTGTATGTTTTCTGTCTTCTGGGAATTTTGATGCTTGAGTATTAAACTAATTTTCTGCTAGCCACAGCTAAATAAATGGTATCACAGGTATCAAAAATACAGGTATTATTATAGAAAAGGCATAGAATAGAAAAGAAGTTGAGCCACTTGTTGCTTTATGACCATGAACAAACCACCTGAGAACCCCATACCTCAGTGTCCTAATCTGGCACAATGGAAATTTAATTTGGCAAATTTGTTGGCCATTAAGACAAACAAGGCATGGTCCATGCCCTCAAGGTAGTAACAATTAACCCTAAAACTATTTCTGATTCAGTGTGATGAACACTAATGGTAGCTGTAAGATGAATACGGACGTGTGTGAAAAATCAAATGGGTAATGTAAATGAGCATGTTTTGTGAACATGGGAAATACTATCTCATAAATATGTGAGATACAGTTGCTCATAGAGCTTCTGGGTGCTGGGTGCTTTCCAACACCTGACAAATGTCTACTGAAGGAATGAATTGAGTAATAGGCCAACAGATTATTCAATTAAAGACTATCATGTCTTTTTAAGTCTTGCTCTGCTCTGTGTGGTTACGTTTAAGCTTCTTAACCAACGCATGGTCACACTGGTCTAAAATAAATATATGGTTACAGAATTTACTCTAATTATAGTACGAGATGTTCAAGTAAACAAAATATCTACTTAGTAGAATCAATCCTACTATTTGATTCTTCTGTGACTTTTCTAGATGTTTAATCTTAGCATTTGTTATTGCTGCATATTGGTCTTTACTTAAGTTTTCAGAGTGATAGTAATTTCCCAACCACTTCATGTTACAAGTAAGGAACTATGCTGGGAAGTGATCATCGTTGGAAGCAAGTCTTTTATTGGTTGTGAGAAAATGCTCACACATAACTGAGTTTTTTAAAGAAAGGAAAGCAAGCTTTTCTCGTTATACAGATTATACTTGTTCACTAGAAAAAATAAGAAAATACTGAAAAGTAGAAAGATGTTCCACTACCCAAAGCCCTCACTTTTGCTTTTTGATATCTATTCCTCCAATCTTTATCTATGTATATTTTTCTGTGGTTGCATTTTCTAAGCTATTAAACATCTTTTCAAAATTCCTTTGAAAGGACAGCATGCATTTCATTATAGCTGGTCTTGGAGTCACAATACCAAAACTTATTTGAATTAATGAATGTTGACTCTGCTTTAATTATCTAGGAAAATTATATCCTTGTTCCAATGACTCTGCCATTCCTTAGATTATTTTTGAAATGACAGTTTTGGAAACATTCAAAACAACTCAGAAAATTAGTGTCATTATCAATATACAATTTTTTATTTTTTATTTATTTTTATTTAAAAAAATTTTTTTAAAGATTTTATTTATTTATTTGACAGAGGGAGACAGCCAGCGAGAGAGGGAACACAAGCAGGGGGAGTGGGAGAGGAAAAAGCAGGCTCCCAGCGGAGGAGTCTGATGTGGGGCTTGATCCCAGAACGCCGGGATCATGCCCTGAGCCAAAGGCAGATGCTTAATGACTGTACCACCAGGCGCCCCATTATATACAATTTTTTAAAACAAAAATATGATTTTACCTATCTTGTTCTTCCAGTTCGCTAAGAGTGACTTTTGTCTATTTCTAATAACCAAATCCACCTTGAAGAAAAACTATCTACCAACCCCAAAGATATTAAAAAGAATTCTCACAGGCTTTGATAGCAATTTCCAAAGAGAAGTTTGAAAATATTTTGTGAATATGTATGTTAGGATAAATGATACTTTCTTGCGGAGTGAAGATTTGAGGTGAGAAAAAGAACGTGAATTTGCACGAGCAAGTTTCATCATGTTGGCTAGAAATCGGGTATTGGATGTTAAAGTCATCCCCGCAGCTCTGAAGACCCTCACGAGTTGATTATTGATCATGCCCTGGGAAGTTAGAGTCTGTCTAGGTGCTCTGTCCCTCAGGTGTGTCCTCGAGTTTCAAAGTTCCAAATTCGAACACTGCTGTTACACCACCACTCTTAAAGATGTCTCTGCTGTGAGGTTAGAAGTAGAGAATCCTCTAAGCTCCTGGTTTCTACTGGCTTCAAAAGAAGGGAGACTGGCCTCTGTAAAAGGAATTTCTCATGCTCTTTCAAAAAATACCAGAGTGCCAGGTTGACTGCCCACTTTGGCCCTTGGAGCAGTGACAGTCATCGTGTAACTCCTTTCGCGGTGGGGTGGACAGCACCACCCAGCGGCTTGTAATGGTGCCAGGCAATGAGGCATGGCAGCCTGCAGAGTTCGGTGAAGCTAGCATTTGGGATAAGGATTGAAACCCGATTTGTCAGCCTGACTTCTGGGGGATGTGGTGATGTAAGTGGGTGGATGAAGGGACATCGAAGGAATAAAAGCTTCAGCCTTCTTTCACCGTCTTCTATTGAATATCTCCAACGGGGCAGACTTCCTTTCCTGTCTGTCTCGGCCTCAGAGAGTCAGTGTCTGTGTGTGCCTGTTGAAAGCCTGAGGGTTTTTGCGTTAATAAGCCCCTTTAAAAATGTCAGTTGAGAAGTACTAAAGACCTTTCCACCAGCCACTTTTCAATCTTGTTATTTTAGTACTTGCCTCCACCCTAGGCTTCATAGAAATGTAAAAGGTAATGAAGTGTTTCACATACTGTTTTCTGTCTTTTTATTCTAATTTAAATCTGTCATTTAGTGCGTGCTCTAACAATGATGTTTACTTGAGTTGGAGCACTATTTCACGTAGCCCAGAAACGCTTATCTGGGCTTGTAGTTTAGACATATCAGGTGTGTTATTGTACACAATCGGCACAGTGGGAGGAGAAATATATTTTCAAAGCCTTAGGCCTCAATTTTAACCTAGAAATCTGAGGGTTTTCTGTAATGTACCCCATTAAGGTCAAGTTGGACCAGCTACTGTCTAATAAGCTAGGAATCAGGATGGCAATCCCTGACTTTTTTAAAAATTAATTTATTTTTTAATTTAAATTCAATTAATTAACATATAATGTATTATTAGTTACAGAGGTACAGGTCTGTAATTCATCAGTCTTACATAACACCCAGAGCTCACCATAGCACATACCCTCCCCAATGTCCATCACCCAGCCACCCCATCCCTGCAATGCCCTCACCTCCAGCAACTATCAGTTTGTTTCCTAAGATTACAAGAGTCTCTTATGGTTTATCTCCCTCTCTGGTTTCGTCTTGTTTCATTTTTTCCTCTCTTCCCCGATGATCCTCTGCCTTGTTTCTTAAATTCCGCATATCAGTGAGATCATATGATAATTGTCTCTGATTGACTTATTTTGCTTAGCATAATACCCTCTAGTTCCACCCACGGCGTTGCAAATGGCAAGAGTTCATTTTTTGATGGTCATGTAATATTCCATCGTATGTATATACCACTTCTTCTTTATCCATTCATCTGTCGATGGACATTTGGGCTCTTTCTATAGTTTGGCTATTGTGGACATTGCTGCTATAAACATTGGGGTGCACATGCCCTTCAGATCACTACATCTGTATCTTTGGGGTGGTAAATACCCAATAATGCAATTGCTGGGTCATAGGGTAGCTCTATTTTCAACTTTTTGAGGAACTTCCATACAATTTCCCAGAGTGGCTGCATCAGCTTGCATTCCCACCAACAGTGTAGGAGAGTTCCCCTTTCTCTGCATCCTCGCCAACATTTGTTGTTAATTTTAGCCATTCTGACTAGTGTGAGGTGTTATCTCATTGTGGTTTTGATTTGTATTTCCCTGATGCCAATGATATTGAGCACTTTTTCATATGTCTTTTGGCCATTTGGATGTCTTCTTTGTAGAAATATCTCTCATGTCTTCTGCCTATTTCTTGATTGGATTATTTGTTCTTTTGGTGTTGAGTTTGATAAGTTCTTTATGGATTTTGGATTTTGGGTCCTTTCTCTTTTCTTTTGGATAAGTCTGGCGAGGGGTTTATCAATCTTATTAATTCTTACAAAGAACCAGCTCCTGGTTTCATTGATCTGTTCTACTCTTCTTTTGGTTTCTAGTTCATTGATTTTTGCTCTAATTATATTATTTCTCTTCTCCTTCTAGGTTTAGGCTTTATTTGCTATTCTTTCTCCAGCTCCTTTAGGTGTGGGGTTAAGTTGTATATTTGAGACCTTTCTTGTTTCTTGAGAAAGACTTGTAGTGCTATATAATTCCCTCTTAGGACCACCTTTGCTGCATCCCAAAGATTTTGAACAGTTGTGTTTTCATTTGCATTTGTTTCCATGAATTTTTTAAATTCTTCTTTTATTTCCTGATTGACCCATTCATTCTTTAGTAGGATACTCTTTAGCCTCCATGAATTTGAGTTCTTTCCGACTTTCCTCTTGTGATTGAGTTCTAGTTTCAAAGCATTATGGTCCAAAAATATGCAGGGAATGATCCTAGTCTTTTGGTACCAGCTGAGACCTGATTTGTGACCCAGATGTGATCTATTCTGGAGAATATTCCGTGTGCACTTGAGAAGAATGTGTATTCTGTTGCTTTGGGGTGAAATGTTCTGAGTATATCTGTGAAGTCCATCTGGTCCAGTGTGTCATTCAAAGCCCTTATTTCCTTGTTGATCTTCTGCTTAGATGGTACGTCCATTGCAGTGAGGGGGGTGTTAAATTTCCCTTCTATAATTGTATTATTATTGATGTGTTTCTTAATTATTAATTGGCTTATATAATTCGTTGCTCCCATTTTGGGGGCATAAATATTTACAATTGTTAGATCTTCTTGTTAGTCAGACACTCCTGTGCTTTATCTTGAGGCTGTGACTTCCCCTGCCCTTAGCTGTATTCTTTTAGCTGTAAAAGATAGGGAGAAAGGAATAGTTATTTCTATATTATGTTAACTGTTTTATTAATGCCCCAAAGATTTCTAAGTGATCATTCTCATTTATTGAACATATTCTACATGTCTAATGGTGCGAGTGCCAGGGAGACCAATTCCCTCCCCTCCAGCAGCTTCCAGTGTAATGACATAGGCAGACGAAACAAAAACAACACAACATGATAAACGCAAGAATGAAACTAGGAACACTCTTCTGGGAACTAGCAGAGAGAGAGAGAGAGCAATGGATACCACCTAGCCATTTCAGGAGTAGAGGCAGGAGATAGTAGGGACTAGTTTGAAAGATGAATAAAGGGCAAGGCTAGGACACTCTAGACAAAGGAAGGAGCGTATGTACAGAAACCATTAGAAAAAACTCGGTGTGTTTGGGAACCAGTGAGACACTGAGCATGGCTAAAGCATAAACTACAGCGTGGGGACAATGAGAGAGTCAGGCATAACCCTGGAGATGATAATGAGATCCATCGAGAATGCCTTGAACTGCTGTGAAATGCATTTAGACTTATTCTTTAGCCTCTGAAACCAGCATAGAATTTAACTCCAGAAGTAATACAAGAATCGATGTGTTTTAAGGGTGTATGTGGGAATGGAAGGTAAGGAGGATCCCGGAGGTGATTATAGAGTTTAGATGGGAAATGGTGATGGCATGAATGAAAGAAATGATAGAGGAGAAGGGGAAGCAGGACCACAAGCAGGGAGAATTTCTGGAGTAGCATTAGTAGTATTTAGTGATGTTTTTAGGTGAGAGTGGTGTTAAATTGAAAGTTTCCCATGTAAGCACCAAGATATGGTAGGTATGACATTCTAAAGTGAGATTCTAGACCAAATTGTAAAATTTCAAAAGTAACTTCAAAACACAGTGATACAAATTTGGAACCCCTCATCCACAGTGAGAGTGTAAAGTGCCAGGTTGCTGAAGATCAAGTAGGGTAGGACTTCCAGAGGGATTTCTTTGAAAAGATTTGTACTGTTGAGCCCTGTTTCCATCAAGGAGGAGAGGTAGAGGGGTGCTTCTCTTTCCTCTGTAGCCAAGAGGAAAGGTTTCAAGAGGATGAACTGGAAGAATTTGATGTGTATCCCCTTTGAAGGAGCATTGACTTGTGTCTGACTCCTACGAGAGAGAGATGGACAGTGTAGATCCTGACAGATGAGCTCAAGTGAAGGGGGCTGCTTTAGGGTCAGCCTATACTCCCAGAGCTGGGAGGACAAAGAGCAGATAATTACTTCCTGTGGCTCACCGTGGGCCACCTCAAAGGGAAACCAGCATGGGCTCCCATGGCACCCTGTTCAATAGAGAGCTAAAAGGACAAAAAATAAGTTCAACATATTTCTGGACTCTTAGGGACAGTAGGAGTGGTAGGTAATGTGATCAGGAATAATGAATCAACCACTTTATAGGAACTACAGGTTAGAAATCCCCAACACTGGTGATAGAGTGGTCCCTGGGGAAGCCAAACAATTCCTGTTAGAGAGTAGGTCAGTTTCAGAAACCATGTAGGCATCTTATAACAGGATCTGTCCAAACAGAACATCCTTTTGTCCCTCTTTCCTCCCTCAGATTGACCCTGGGGAGGGGGGTGTCAGAAACCACAGTTACTAAGAAGAGGGAGGCATGAAAGCATAGGACAGGGAAAGAGAAGAGAAGGGCCATGCTCCTGTTTCTCCAGCTTTCTGGTTGTAGCTGGGAAAGGACTTAACTTTAAGTCATGTTTAAAACTTTGATAATGTAGGATTAGACACTTTTAACACAGCATCGAGATTAGGGTGAATGTAGAATTATTACCTAAGAGTGACCCAAAAACGTCATGGAACTATTTGTGTTTTCATCCATGGGCTTGGAAAAGAGCATCCTCCCACCTTATGTATGAACATATTTTAAGGAGAAAGTTGGAGAAAAAGAGTTACTTTATAATTTTATCAACTAAGTTCTGCTTATTTAGTGTCAGCTTTTGAATACATGTTGTTTTTCTAACTTCCGGATCAGGGGTTTCCTTTTAAAGTTTGTCCCACTGGTACCACTCTAATATCTTACTGTCTTCATTGTAGAGACAAAAACCAACCATGGCCTATGTCTTGAGAGATTTTACCCAAACCTACAGAGTATTTTGCACAATACTTTTCTTTGCTAACAATGATTGGAAGATCAGTACACTGATTCCATGCACAAGCAGGGTGGCCTATCCCCTGTCCAGGTAAGGTGTTTCTCCCAGCTCCCTTTAAAGAACATGAGACAGATTTCCTTGGAAGACTAACTTGTAACTCTCTGGGAGTTGACAGAACAGACTACTCCTCTTTGATTCTCTTCTGGGAGGCATTAGTGAGCTTTGCAAATTAAGCACTCATCTACAGAATGCACAAACAAATCTAATAATCACCATGTGTTACAACTGCATTTGAGAAGCTTGAATAAGAACTAACTTATGGGAAATGAAGAGGAACAGTTTAAATCACTTGAAAATTTGAATTGGGGGCACCTGGGTAGCTCAGTTGGTTAAGCATCTGCCTTAGACTCAGGTCATGATCCTGGGGTTCTAGAATCGGAGTCCTGCATCAGGCTCCCTGCTCAGCTGGGAGTCTGCTTCTCCCTGCTTGTGCTCCTCTCTCACTTTCTCTCTCTCAAGTAAATAAATAAAATCTTTAAAAAATTATTTTAAAAAAAGAAAATTTGAATTGGATCACTTGTAAATTGAAAATCACTCTGGGAGACACAGTAGATATAAAGTGTGTGTGCGTGTGTGTAGGGGGTAGTGGTCTGTAATAATATATCCTGAAGGTTGGACTATCAATTTAATTGTATCTATTATATTCAGCTAAGCTTCGCCCCTGCTGCTGCTGACTTTGATACTAAGGAAAAGGTTTAGCTGAAAGTTGATATTGGATTAGGAAAGGATAAGAAAACCAAAATAGAAAACAAAATACCAAAGGGTCAAGACTTAATAAGCCTTCACGTGATGTTGACAATGGTACACAGTAAGGTTACTACTAAAAGAATAGGAGCAGCAAGAGAGGAGAGGACAGGTATCTCCTGAATAGGCTGGAAACCCGCCAGTTGGCCATGCAGGCTGTGTGCCAGTGGCCGGGCAGGAGCTGTGTCCCTGATGCTCAGTGCAGCTCTCAGCTCCTGGATGGATCTCCTCCTGCTGCGGCGACCCCACACTCCAGAAGGTACACTCTGCTTCCGGGTGTGCTAAAGGCATGACCAGTGACGAGAACTTCTAGCTTTAATGCTCTGTTGAGTGGTTTACACTTGGATTTCTGAACCACTGTTCCCAGGTCACCCAAAAGGAGGCATGGAAATTGTTACTGTCCCTCCCGAGTGTGTGTCCGTTGAGTGGGATGGGGAGGCCATTTCAGCGAATATCACAGAGGAGAAAATGGAGACCTGAGGGACATGCTTCTGTTGCGCTTTCCCTGAGTACATCAGTCAGGACCAGACACACAGCTACACTGCTTTTTCTATGTAGTTCCAAATACAGTTACAGAAAGCTATTAAAGGTGCTTAGAGCACTTTACACAGAGTAAGAGCTCAAGAAACATTGATTATTATTATAGAAAGAAGAAGCGAACACTTACTGGGCACCTACCCTGTGCCAGGAATTGTGCTAAGTGCCTTCACATTTCCTCATTTCATCCTCCCATCAACTCTAGGAGGTAGCTAGTTCAGAGCGACTTGATGGCTTGCCCAGCAACAAGCAGCTAATCTGTGATAGCCTGTGGATTTAGAATCAGGCCTGCTTTATTACACAACAGGATTCTTCTCGTCCTGTGATTCAGTGTTTGACTCATAGGAAGAGAGAGAAGAGATATTTACTTCAGAAGTCCATGGCTCTGGGTCCTCCTTGAATTAAAGATGCTTTAAGTATGAGTGGTTGGCACCCTGCCCCCCTGTATGAGTAAGGGAAGGCTTGTTACTGGAAGAAACAACCGCAGATTTCAGTGGTTCCACACAGAAGTTTATTCTGCTCACGTCAAGGCTGTCAGTGTTGGTGGATGGCTGGAAGCGGAACTTCTGCCTTTAGGGACTTACGCTCCTTCCTTCTTGCCAGTTCTGGAGCCTTCTGTTGACTCCTCTGCCTACAGCTAGCAAATGAGGGGAAAGGACACACTGGGACTGGCACATTGGGACTGGTCATGATCCAGGCCTGGGAGTGGACATATCACTTCTGCTCCTATTCCTAACCTCCAGAACTTGACCACATGCAGAAGAGACTGGAGAAGGAGTTTGGTTGAGTCACAGCAGGAGGGTAGATTTTGTGGCCAGATAGTCTATGCCACAGTCTATCTTCTGGTCACTAGATATTAATTTCACTCTTTCTTCCATATATAGAACCCATTTTTCCCTTACCCAAGGGAGACAACCCTAAGTTCCAGCCAGTTCCTACATTCAGTTCAAAGTCCAGGACGTCTGGGGAATCCAAAGTCCTAATTAGGCTTGGATATGGAGCTTCTGGTGACCTCCAAAGTGAAAAAAAAACAAATGAACCATGGGAGACTGTGGACTCTGGGAAACAAACTGAGGGCTTCAGAGGGGAGGGGGTTGGGGGATTGGGATAGGCCGGCGATGGGTATTAAGGAGGGCACATATTGCATGGTGCGCTGGGTGTTATATGCAAATAATGAATCATGGAACATTACATCAAAAACTAAGGATATACTGTATGGTGACTAACATAACATAATAAAAAATTATTATTAAAAAAAAAGAAAAAAACAAATTATCATTTCCCACTCCTCACCCCTCCATGGCACCACATTTTCTCTCAATTGGCAATGGTCAAGCAATATACAACTTAAAATGTTTATTTAAAAAGGGGCAGAATGGGAGACGGAAGGCAGTCACTGCTCCACTATACTTCTGAAATCTTCTAGCCAGACATTTTGAAGAGCCCTTCCCCAACAGCGGAGGAAGTGACTCGGTCAGACCGAGTCTGTGCTGTGTCCCCCATTCTTCACGACCCTTGATCCACCCACTGGAAGCTTCTTCCTTCTGTTTTCCTCCACGGTTACATCTGAAGTGTGCACAAAGCAATATATTCTCCCTGAAAGATTTACAGCTTTCACAGCCCGCTTCCTGCTCACGTAAGTTCAGGGGCTCAGGAATGTTTTTAAGCCTTAAACAATCAGAATTCTCATTAGCGCAAGCCTGTGATTAGTTTGGCAACATAATTGACTCAGGGACTCAGTAGGCTTCTGACCTGTTTGCTTCTAATAAGTAACCACACTCAGATTCTTCCCTAGACACAGCGCTCCGGCCTGATTTCTCTCTATTCCTTCATCCTTATGTTCCCTCTCTCAGCTTCCTGGGAGCTAACTTGAAGCTCACTGAAGCAATAGGCTTGGATACCAAGATACTCCCTTATGCCGATCTTTGCTCCAAAGCCAACGTGTGAGCAGGAAGTCTTAGTAGACCTCTGTGGCTCAGGATCCTGTCCAGTCTTAGCTCTTACTATTTGTAGGACAGTCCAGTCGACTCTTCCAAATCTGTAAGACTCTTGATCTTTGTGCTTTTTCCATTCCCTTCAATCTCTGCATGAAGAGCACTCCTTTTTTGCCTAAGCTCCTGTACTGAAGGTACTTAAGAGTAATCAACATGCTTTTCCCTCTAGGTCTTTCCAACTGCTTTCCTCAAAGCTTCAGGCTCAGAAGCATGTGGTCCTTCTGTTACTGCAGATGAAACTTAAGCAATGTTTGGCTAGAGAGTACCGAGGCTTTCTAACACTCTAGCTTGCTTTCTTTATTTCCATCCTGTCTGCTATCTGACCGCTAAAGCAACACCGCACATTTGCGGCTTTCACCATGCCAGCAGCCCACTTTCTGTCCTGGTTTCTGGAGGAGACACAGAAGGCTAACTGCTAGAACCAGTTATCCCAAAATACCAGTGGCTGACACACTGGAGGTTTATTTCTTCCTGAGGTAAAGTCTAACTGGCGGCAGGTGTAGGGCAGGGTTCCTGTCTACACGTGGACTCAGGAATCCAGCCTTCCCTACTCTGGCTCTGTCACCTCCTAGGCCTTGATTTCACTGCTAGATTTTCTTTACCAGGTTTTGTACTGCCTAGAAGTGACTCCTGTCACCCACATTTTGTTGGCCTGAACTCATCAAAGGCTACATCTAATTGCAAAGCAAGGTAGAAAATGTTGTCTAATTGTATGGCCAGGGAAAAGTGGGATATGAGTGTAATAAATAATGTCTCCACTCTACTGCCTTTGCCCTGAGCTTCTGACATGTCCTCAGTTACAGCATCTGAGAATCCATGAGATAGAGTGTAACTCGATGTAAGGAAAGCCCCTCTCTCCATGGACACAAGTCAGTGCCTTTGAGAAAATAGATCCATTTCCCCCAGATTTTATATTGAGTAAAATCCTTGAATATTGGAGAGCCGCTACACACGATGTATACTGTCATATTTTTAGTGTTCAACAGTTGTTCAAGTCTTTTTCTGCAGAAATAGGTAGGATTGGTTTGTCTTTCTAGAGAACTGAGTCTGCCATAGTACTCCCTGCTAAAGTTTTTTCTGGAAAATACCCTTTGCACATACAAAGTTCTCCCTGTTTTTTCCATGTCAGAATGTTTTACATGAAAGTCATTATTATCTCCTTGTTATTACAGATATTTATATTGCAAGAGATACAAGATTCTAAGTAAAGTAAAATCAGCCAGATTCTAGCTCATCATCTCTAGATGATTTCAAGCTGACTACATAAGATAAAGTTACGTACTTTGATAAAATACACATGCTGGAATCCACTTCTGGAAATGAAACTTGTGAAAAAACATCTAGGATGACCTCGATGATTGGTCTGGTTTGGGGATCTTTGTTTAGGAAGACCAGGTTGCCCTCAGTTGTCTGAATTTTAAGTTGGTCCCTTTGGGTTGACTATCACATGAGACTTTCAGGCTCCTCATTCTGTGGGAGTTTAGGGTTTTGTATCTGGCATTTCTTCCTGGAACCAGGCTGGAGGACCCTCTTCCTCCGTTTATCTGGTTGAATTGCTGAATGGTTCCTTGTTCTTCTCTTATCTATTACCTCAGCCTGTGAATTCTCTGATAGTTAAATGATTAAAGGCAACTTTCCAGTTTCCTAAAGAAGAATGAAAGGCTTTTTGTGGTGCTGTTTTTGAAAAATAAAATAGACTTCTAAGGCTTGGAGTTCTCTTTTTATGAGGGTACAAAGTAAAGAAGTGCAAGCAGCTAACACACTGGAGACAAGCTAAAACTTGGGGAGTTTTGCTAGTAGCACACACTGGGCAAGAAAGATGGAAATGGCAGAGTTTGCAAGCAGTCTGCTCCATTCTCACCAGTGCTATGGAAGGGACCACCCTGAGTCAAAAGGATGTTGATGTTTAGTTACCAGTAATCCAGCAATGGTGAGCAGGGATGCACGTGACCATTACCCCTAGTTCTAGGTGAAGAGGAAGTTGATCAGAGATGCCCTCCCATTCTTCCTTTCTCATGGAAATGAGGTACAAGAAATCATGGTTCTGGAGATTTCTTGCATGGTCAGGAACATTGCACCTCTTCCTTTCTTTTTTCCCATCACTCTTCTTTGGAGCAGTAAGAAGGACATTGGACTCTGAGTCAAAAGTCCTTAATTCTTGTTCTGGCTCTGTGTTTATCTAGCTTTGGAACCTTTGGGAGCTTACTCAGCATCTCTGGGAATTTTCTCATCTGTAAAATGAAGAAGGAGGAATCTGGGAATTTCTGGGATCCCTTGCAACTCTACTATTGTTGTAAAGGCTGGTGGTGACCTCCCTACCAGGAAGGGGGACCTCCAGGAAGTTCTGATTGGTTCTGGAACCACGGAATATCTTCTGAGGAACCATTGCTTGGGTGATATTTTAGCATGTGTTTAAAGTTGGTAGTTTGCAGGAAATCGTTGTAGGCTCATCTTGAGTATTTTGTAGAAGCAAAGGCATGAGTGTCTTGGCTTCCTTAACCACAACATTAAAGAAATATGTAAACAATAAATCTCTAGCAGAGATAGTTGAGAATTTTCCTGATGACCTATTGGATAATATACCTCCTTACTCGTCGTGTTCCAGGGGGTCTGGGGAAGGCTGTTGGGGGCAATTCCCGTGATGCACAGTGGCAAGATGGCTTCCAGGGCAGCAGTTACAGCTGTGTGATCATTCATCCTCCTGCCCTTGAAAAGTGTTAAAACCCAAGGCTATCTTTTTTTCTACCAAGTAAGTAATTTTCGAGGAGAACTGAGGAAATGTCTACTAGCCTTCAGGTTTCTGATGCTGACTTAAAGGTGAAATGTAGGGGAGGAGTTAAGATGGCGGAGGAGTAGGGGACCCCTTTTTCAGCCGGTCCCCTGAGTCGAGCTGGATAGGTACCAGACCAGCCTAAATAACCACGGAATCAGCCTGAGACGCAGGATGATGCATCTGGATCTCTACAAATGAACATCTCCAGCGCTGAGTATTGAGGTACGAAGAGGGGAGCTGTAAACCGTGCACGGATATCAGAAGATAAAAGGAAGGGGAAGGGAGCCGCCGCGTTTGGGCGCCGGGAAGCGGCAGCCACCTGCACGGGGGAGCCGGGCGGATCTGACAGAGGGCACCGGGCGAGAGAGCGGGACTGAGACCGTGAGCCGTGGAACGCTACAAGGCCACCAGGCTTCTCGCGGAACTCCGGAATCCTGGTGTGCTCACGGGATCCAGACTGAGACCGGGAGCTCCCGGAGCGCATGCGGGGCAGGGCGCGGCTGGCGGGCCACCTGCACGGGGGAGCGGGCGGACTCGCGGTCGGCACCCGCGAAACAGCAGACTGAGACCCTGAACCGGGTGCGCGCGCCACCAGGCTTCTCACGAAACTCCGGAATCGAGGTGTGCTCACCGGGCATAGACTGAGACCGGGAGACCCGGGAG
>NW_024426552.1:55312083-55334481 GCF_017311325.1 Ursus maritimus
AGGTTTATTTTTGTGTTGGTGTGAGATAGTGGTCAAGTTTCATTCTTTGCATGTAGCTGTCCAATTTTCCCAGCACCATTTATTGAAAGAACTGTCTTTTCCCACCGGATGTTTTTCCTGCTTTTTATCAAATATTAGTTGCCCAAAGAGCTGAGGTCCATTTCGGCTCTCTATTCTGTTCCATTGGTCTATGTCTGTTTTTGTGCCAGTACCATGCTGTCTTTTGGTGATCACAGCTTTGTAGTACAGCTCGAACATCGCATTGTGATGCCTCCAGCTTTGTTTTCCTTTTCAACAGTTCCTTGAGACTTGGGGTCTTTTCTGGTTCCATACAAATTTAAGGACTATTTGTTCCAGTTCTTTGAAAACGATTCTCGGTATTTTGATCGATAGCATTGAAAGTGTAGATTGCTCTGGGTAGCATGGACATTTACTATGTTAATTCTTCCGATCCATGAGCATGGAATATCTTTCCATCTTTTATGTCTTCCTCAATGTCTTTTAAGAGTGATTTATAGTTTCTAGAATAAAAGGTCCTTTTCGCCTCTGGTTAGTAATTCCGGTAACGTATGGTTTTTGTGCTATTGTAATGGATGGATTCCTGATTTCTCTTTCTTCGTCTCGTTATTCGCGTACAGAAATGCAACTGATTTCTGAGCATTGATTTTTGCATATCCCGCCACGTACATGTGCTCTATAACTTCTAATAGTTTGGGAGTGGCTTCTTTTGTTTCCATATAGAGTATCATGTCGTCTGCGAAGAGAGACATTTTGACTTCTTCTTTTGCCGATTTGAATACCTTTGATCCCTTTGTTGTCTGATTGCTGTGTGAAGGACTTCTAGTATTTATGTTGAATAATAGTGGCGAGGGGCATCCCTTGTCGTGTTCCTGATCTTAAGGGAAAGGCTTCCAGCTTTTCCCCATTGAGAAATCAATATTTGCAGTAGGCTTTTCATAGATGGCTTTTATGAGATTGAGAAATGTACCTTCTATTCCTACACTCTGAAGGGTTTTAATCAGGAAAGGATGCTGTATTTTGTCAAATGCTTTTTCGAGGCATCGATTGAGAGGATCATATGGTTCCTGAGTCTTTTTCTTGTTGATAGTGATGTATCACGCTGATTGATTTTGCGAATATTGAACCACGCGACATCACAGGTATGAATCCCACTTGATCGTGGTGGATAATCCTTTTAATGAACTGTTGGATTCTATTAGCAAGTATCTTGTTGAGGATTTCATGCCCATATTCATTAGGAAATCGGTCTGTAATTCTCCTTTTGAGGGTCTTTGCCTAGGTGGATCAAGGTAATATTGGCCTCATAGAATGAGTTTTGGAAGCTTCCTTCTGTTTCTATTTTTTTGAAATAGCTTTAGGAGAATAGGTATTATTTCTTCTTTTGAATGTTTGGTAGAATTCCCCAGGAAAACCGTCCGGGCCTGGAGTTTTGTTATTTGGAAGGTTGTTTATCACTGACTCAATTTCTTCATAATTAATTGGCCCTGTTTAAGAAATCAATTTCTTCCTTTTTCAATCTTGGTAGTTTATAGGTTTCCAGGAAGGATTCCATCTCTTCCAGATTGCTTAGGATTTATTGGCATATAGCTGTTGATAAAAATTTCTAATAATCCTTCCAATTTCAATGGTGTTCGTCGTGACCTCTCCCTTTTTCACATTCATACTTAATAATCTGGGTCCTTTCTTTTCTTTTGGATAAAGTCTTTGCCAGTGGTCTGTCAATTTTATTGATTCTCTCCAAGAACCAGCTTCTAGTCCTGTTGATCTGCTCTACTGTACTTCTGGTTTCTGCTTGATTGATTTCAGCTCTAATTTTGGTCAACTGCTTCCTGGTGCGTGGATTAGGCCTGTCCCTCTGTTGCTGTTCCAGCTTCTTGAGGTGAGAATATAAAACTGCATTTTAGATTTTTCTATTCTTTTGAGTGAGGCTTGGATGGCTATGTATTTCCCCTTAGGACTGCCTTTGCAGTATCCCATAGGTTTTGGACTGTTGTATGTTCATTCTCATTGGTCTCCATAAATTGTTTAATTTGATTTTTGATTTCCTGGTTTATCGAGTCATTCCTGAGCAGGATGGTTCTTAGTCTCCAAGTGTTTGAGTTTCTTCCAAATTTTCCTTGTGGTTGAGTTCCAATTCAGAGCGTTGTGTCTGAGAATATGCAGGGGATAATTTCAATCTTTTGATATCGGCCGAGACCTGTTTTGTGTCCCAGAACATGGTCTATTCTTGAAAAATGTTCCATGGGCATTAGAATAGAATAGTATTCTTTGGTTCTGGGGTGTAGTTTCTATATATATCTAAGAGGTCCAACTGCGTCGGTCGTAGCATTCAAAGCCTTTGATTCTTTGCTTAGTTTTGCCAGGGTGTTCTGTCTATTTCTGATAGTGGAGTGTTGAGGTCCCCTACTATTAATGTATTTTTATCTATATGTCTCTTTATTCTGGTTAAGAGTTGGCTTGTGTATCTTGCTGCTCCCTGTTTGGGGGCATATATATTTATAATTGTCATATCCACTTGTTGAATACTTCCTTTAAGAATAATATAGTGCCCTTCTGCATCTCTAACTATAGTCTGTAGTTTAAAATCCAATTTATCTGATATGAGAATTGCTACCCCAGCTTTCTTTTGAGGTCCATTTGCGTGAAAGATGGTACTCCATCCCCTTACTCTCAGTCTGAATGCATCTTTGGGTTTGAAATGAGTCTCTTGTGACAGCAAATGGATGGGTCATTTCTTTTATCCAATCTGCAACCCTGTGGCGTTGAAGCCAGAATTTAAACATTAATGTTCAGGCTGAGTACTGAGAGATATCTTTTTATCTGCCATGTTGTCAGTAAAGTCTTTGTTTGTATTGGCTGTGACTTTCTGTTTTGTATCACTCTTGGGGCCTTTTTACTTTTATAGAACCCCCGTATACCTCCTGTAGGGCTGGTTTGGTGGTTTACGAATGTGGCTAGTGACTGTCGATTCTGAAATGTCTTTATTTCTCCATCAATTCTGAATGACAGCCTTGCTGGATAAAGGATCCTTGGCTGCATGTTTTTCTCTGAAAGAGCTTTAAAAATGCTCCCCAACCCTTTCTCTCATTCCAGGTCTGTGTAGACAGGTCTGACGTAATTCTGATGCCTTTGCCTTGGTACGTGAGAAATTTCTTTGCCCTGGCCGCTTTCAATACTGTATCCTTGGATCTCATATTTGCGAAATGCACTATGACGTGACGTGGTGTAGGTCTGTCATGGTTGAGCTTGGGAGGGGTCCTCTCTGCCTCTTGGACACGAATTTTTGTTTCCCTTGCTAGATTAGGGAAGTTTTCAGCTACAATTTGTTCAAATATCTCTTCTAGGCCTCTGTTTTTCTCCACCCCCTCGGGGATGCCGATGATTCTAACATTGGATCGTTTCGTTGAGTCAGTAATCTCCCGTAGCCAACATTCGTGGGCGTGGATTTTTAAGACCATCTTCTATTTTTATTTTTTCCTCTATTAACCCATCCTCCAATTCACTAACCCTTTCCTCTGCTTCCGTGACCCTGGCCGTCAGAGCCTCTAGTTTTGCCTGCATTTGGCTCATAGAATTTTTAATTTCTGTCAAATTCGCTCTCATTTCCGCCCTTAGGGATTGTATATTCTCAGTAATATTTTCCTGAATACTTTTTTCAAGTCTACTCATTATCTTGACCATTGTTACTCTGAATTCCATTTCTGATAATTTGGTTACATCCATATCCGTTACTTCTGTGGCAGAGGCCACTGACTCACTGTCTTTTCTTTGCTGGGGGGCTTCTCCTTCTTGTCATTCTGATGAAGAGAGGTTGTGGGGTTTCCAGAGCCCAAAATTATTGACTGGGTCCCAGGCCGTGCCCCTTGTTTTATAGGGATCTTAGAGATGTGGGCTTCTTCTTTAAAGATTTTATTTATTTACTTATCTGAGAGAGGGAGACAGACAGTCAGCAAGAACGAAACAGAAGCAGGGGAGTGAGAGAGGAAGAAGCAGGCTCCCAGCGGAAGAGCCCGATGAGGGACTCCTTTCCGGAACGCTGGGATCACGCCCTAAGCCGAAGACAGGCGCTCCATGACTGCGCCACCCAGGCGCCTCCGGTTGTGGGCTTCTTGATTTTTCAGCCTGCCTTCTGTGTTCTGGCGGAGGGGCCTGCTGCGCCGATACTCAGGCAACCCTGTTTGGTTAGAGTCTCCGTGTCCCCTGCGAGGGAGGATGGGGATGGGCACTCTCTGAGCCGGTATTTCCAGGCTTTTGTTCTCTGGCGGCTTTCCCTGGCGGCCGGCTATGCCTCTTCTGAGGGTCAGAGCAGCAGAGGCTGCATTGTCGCAGAACAGAGGGATTGCGGCCCGTTCTCCACTGATGTTCTGGCCACTTTAACTCTGTTACTGTTGGTGCTGCTCAACCCTGCAGCGTCGGGATGTGCGCCCCACACCCGGCGTCCCTGCCCTCACTTCCAGGGCCGGCGCGCTCTGTCCTTTGTGTTTCTAATGCCGCCAGCCACCGGCCGCGCGCGCTAAAAAAAAAAAAAAAGGAAACAAAACCAAAGATTCATTCATTTTTAGGTCAAAATGTTTCACTCCTTTTGTTTCACTCTGGTTTATGTGTCAGAGAGGTAACAAACCCTAAAGCAGCTCTTTGTAAAGCCCTTAGCTGGACATGACTGCTGGCTCCTTAGGCAGTGCACAGGTGAAAGGAAGCTTATCCTTGGCTTCTACTGTCTTGGGCTATCCTCACCTTGGCTTAGGTTGTTACCTCTCTTACATCCCAGCTTGAACAAACGTCAAGCCCCTTACTGGCTCCAGCCTAAAATATTTTCTTCTTTCTGATCACAAATTAATACATATCTGAGATCTAGGTCTTGTTCTTACTGGATTCTCTAACTACTAGGTTCCCATACATGGGAGTATTTGAAACAACAAAATACCTGAGAAAAATGGGCCATACCTGTTGTCTAGTTTAATTGTTCTCCAAAATTTGCCTCCAATACCATGATGAGTTATATCCCAGGCTCTGCTTAAACCTATCCCTTAGGAGGTACTTTGCATGCGGCATTTTACAGCATTTTTCCTAATACTGAACCCAAATATATTACCTTTTAATTTGTTTGTGAGATAGTATCAAAGAAATCATATTACAGATCCAAAGGTAGGCCACCGACGTCTGAGGAGGACTTCCTGACCACTCTAGTTATCTGACATACCCAAGGAGAAGAAGATAGCATGTCCTCAGAAGGATCCTTTGTGCAGAGTGGAAATGAGAAGCACTTAACAGGCAATAAGAATTCATACTGTAGAGGATTCTGAAGAGCTTAGTCTCCAGTCTCACTGAGGTTCCTGAGTAGTACCATGTTTAGAACATGGAACTATATATGTAATTTTAATTTTCCTGTGTGCAAACAAAATTGCAATGCAGACACTGCACACACAAAATTTGGGTAATGATAAAAGCTAAGTATTAGACCACAAACAGTAAACTAGAAAAATTTTTATAAAATATTTAAATAAAAAAGAATAAAAATATTGCTGGAGAGGAAAAAACCACATACTCTAACAATATTTGAATAGATAAGTGAATGAATAAATGAGTGAATTAGTGTATGAATGAGTGATTAGATTAAGTAATGGATGCAGGAATAGCTGTAGAAGTCAGAAAATTTCAGGCAGAGCCAAATCAAGGGCAGGTCTGCTACTTATAAGATACCTAATTATAGCAGTGTGCTACATGAGAGGCAAGGCTTTTGCTACCACCACAAGGGTCTCTGGTCCAATGAGTGAAGTTTGATAGTAATTCTTGCTATGAGTTAAAAAAAAAATCCTAATTATAATGCTGTAAACTAATAATTTTGAATATTATTTAGTATTCATGTCAGTTAGCTTTTTGAGAAATTGTATTAAATTATAAAATGAAATTTTAATTTAGGTGCTATCATTATCACAGATAATGGTATGTGTGGAGACAGAGAAAGATTGGTGAAAACATAATCCCTGCAATCAGCTAAAGAAAATCACTATCCTATTGATAGAGTCATTAGTTTAAGCTACTTTTGGATGGTAACTTACAGGACATTTAGCAGAAAGAGATCAGGTAGCTAAAATCCAACCATGTTTATTGAGCATGTACTACTCGTTCATCTGTGGAACACTTTGCATGCATCATCTCTTCATCTTACCTAATCTTCACAACTCTGTCAAGAAGGAATTATTGTCCAATGTTCTAAATATCAAGAGTGAAATACAGAGAGGTTGAATAATGGAGTGACTTACCCAAGGTCACACTTAGTAAGTGGCACAATGATTGTGGAGCTGTAACTTACAAGCGCCATGTCATGGGGGCATCTCATCTTTGTGAGAGAATCAGATCCATCCCTTTGAGATATACAAATCTTTTTACTTTCCAGTCCTTTTGCTATAACATTTAATATGGGTGCAGTAAGACTAAGAGAATATAGAAAACCTAAAAAGGTGAGCAAAGAAGGTAAATACTAAAATGTTTCCGTGCAGATGTTTCAGATGATTTTAAGCACTTGTCTCCAGGATATTGGTTGCTTCCTATTTGAGGCAGCACAAGATGCTACCAAACGCTTAGCTCAGAGATGTGGATGCATAGTCTAGTGTACTGACAAGTCAAGAGCCCTCTTCCTTCATTTGTCAAGTTGCGGGAAAGATTGACTCTGTTGTAGAGTGGGACCTGCCCACATCACTGCAACTTCAGAGTAAGGGCTTTCTGGCTGAGCTTTTCATGGGTTTTAGAAAGCCATTGAGACTGGGTCATCAAAGAACCCAGACTGACTGACAAAAATCAAGGTCAAGGAAATCTAGCATTGAATGATTTGGTGTCTGCCAATTCTGGAGAATGTTCAAAGAAAGAAAGAGAGAGAGAGAGAAAGGAAAGCTCTTATGAGAAGTGGTTTTTCACCTTAAAAACAAAACAAAAAACCTAAGCATTTGGATTAAAATGAAGGAAAAAAAGTTCCCAATCAAGAACAAATCTAGCACAGTGTCTGGCAGGTGCAAAGGGCTCAATAAATATTTTTATCGGATTATGAAAGAGAAATATTTCAACTGGATCTTGAGATGGTAGAGTGATGTATGAAAGAATGAGAGAATTTTTGTCTTTCCAGATTCCATTCTTCTCCTATTCTAAGATGTTATCAATTTTAAGAAGCAATTGATTCATTAATATACTTTGGGAGAAACGTTGTAATAATTAAATATAGATAGTTCAGTTTAAAAATGATAAAACAGGAAAAACGCATTCATATTAGAATTGAGAAAATAGGGAAAGTCATCTGTGAGTATTCAACTGCATTGCCCAACTTTGATTAGGCATCATGGTTGGACCAGTAAAGAACAAAAAGAGAAATGAGACATGTCCAGGCCCTAATATTATAAATCCTTGAGTAACTGAAAATGTTGTGCAACTATGGTAACTGTTTCACCTGATTCTTTAAAAAAAAAATCAATTTTTGAAGAAAATTAAAGAGTTTGTACACAACTAATGAATCATCGAGCCTTACATCGAAAACCGGGGATGTACTGTATGGTGACTAACATAATATAATAAAAAATCATTATTAATAAAAAAAATAAAAAATAAAAAAAATAAAGGTGAAATGTACCCAGAACGTAGGCAGAATGGTACAGAATGGGTTCTGACAGAAACCTGAGGGGGCATCTAGCTGTGTCTTTACAAACAGCCCATTCAAGGCTGCCTGGATCTCACCCAAAAGGCCAAATTACTGTGAATCATTTCAGTATTACAAAATGATATTTTTTTAATTTTTATTAACTTTTATTTATTTTTTTGAGTAAGGTGATGGAAGTTTATTAAGCAAGGATACAGAAAAATCTCTCAGGAGTGACCCAGGTGCTGAGGGCTTTTAGGGATGGTCTTTTGTAGAAAGCTAACTAGGGAACGTAAATCTTTTTAACATCTCTATTGATAGCACCATTGAGTAAGGACTAGTGATAACACCTTCAATGGCTTACTTCCTTTTTAGGGTCCAGTAATTCTTGTTATAACAGCTACCTGTGACCAACCAAGACCCCACCTCTGACACCTAGGACAGGATGGTCTGGTTTGTTCCCTTATCTCTGGTTTCCTTTCATCTCCCACATTCTGAATTTTGTGAACCTGATCCCATGGCCCCCTACCCATCTCTCCCCACCTGACCCTTCCTCATTCCTCCGCCTGGAATAGTTAACCCTAACTGCCATTAGAGAATGGGATGATGACTGCTCTGGCTGCTGCCTGCAGAAATGGGGCTGTGGGCTGTAGCACAAGAATCTATCCAGGGCTCGGTCCACAGTTCCACAGTATGTCTCCAGCGGGTCATGATGGACAGCAAATGGTACATGCGTCAGCACATGCAAAAGGATAAACGTAAAACAAGTATTAGGCCCAAAATTATGATCCCATCCGTCAGAGAAGATCCCCAATTACCAATTTTATCAGACCAGTAGATATTTTGAACTTATTTAATTGATCATGAAAGTCTGGTTTTAAGCTGTTAAATAGAGGCTAAGTTGATAAAGTTACTCAACCAACTGAGGATGAATGCAGTGGGTCTGGATTTTAGCCCATGTTTGACAGCATCCTCCGTGTAGCCCGTGAGGGCTGTGGGCCAATGATAGTACAGTCGGGTGGATTAGTAACTGGTTGAGTGAGTCCAAAAGGATTAATGAATAGATCAGTGTTGAGCTAGTCCCCTTGTCACAGGATTTCTTCTTGACTCTGTCCTGTTTGTAATTTTTATTACTGACTTGAGTGAGGTTATTGAATGGCAAACTAAAAATGTGGGTCAACTTCAGTGAGATGAAATTTAGCACAAGTAAATGTAAAGTCCTACACTTGGGATCAGGATATCAGCTGCCTGAGAACAGCATAAAGGAGGCATCGTTTAACAGCAGGATGTTAAACACGTTTACATCCTGTTATAGTTGGCTGTAAGCTCAGTCTGAATCAATAGTGTGATATGCCTGCCAAAAAGACTAAAGAGGTTCTGGACAGCACTAACAGAACCTCACCTCTGTGCTGGGAGGAGCGCACCTGAGGGGGAGCGGGCTGCTTAGGGCCCCGGGCTCCAGAGCAGAAGTTGGCAAACTGAAAATACATGTGGGCATACTGAAAGAAGGGAGGAGATTCACATTGGATGGGGAGAGGACACGAGGGTGGTGGATAGTTCTCTCATCGATCTGTATCACTCTTCAGTGGAAGAGCATTTTCAGACGACTTCTGGGTGGCTCAAGAGTGCAGGACTAAAGCTAATAAGGACAAAATATACTGCTGCAGATTTCAACCCAACACACGGAATTGCCTAATCTCCCTAAAAATTAAATGCACTAGCCTAGGAGACAGTGAATTTCACATCACTGGGGTGTCCAAGAAGAAATGGATGAATACTCCATGAACAAGCTGTAGAAGGGAATTTAAGCAACCTATGGATAAGATGATGTCTAATGTCTAACCTTGGCATTTAGTGTTCAATGGATAGGGTATAAAAGTTGAAGAGAAGCTTATAGTTTTGGACCAAATCCACGTTCACTTGGTTTCAGTTTAATGGATAATCCTTGGATGGTATTATATTGGTTCATGAGCTGAGGCTGATTACAATTTTTAGAAGGGAGATTAAGGTTTTTAGAAAACCATTGTAAAGACATAGGAGAAATTATGGAATGAGAATTAGGAGGCAGGAATTTGATTTTTGGTGCCAGAATCGGTCTTCAGGAGTCACCAAGTAGGTTGCTCTGACTCAGTGTCCTTAACTATAGAACAAGATTCAACTTTTATTTATTCTTAGAAGCTCTGAATTACATGTTGTGCTTCGAACAGCTCCAGGGCAGAGATATAGTAAATTATGAAAACACTTTGCAGGACTGTGGTGTGTATTACCAAGAAGGAGTTCCTTCTGAGCTTGAATTCCTTTGTTGAACAGATCTCTGTATGAATACAAATAATCATTAGAGAGACAGCTGGCTGCCACTGTGCATCTCTGATAAAACACTCTTCACACATCCCTGTCTTTTCTTCCTGGGAATTTTGCCAGAAGGGCTGGGAGCAAGTGTTTGAGTAAGTAAGTGGGGTCTGCTATCTGCTTCTGTAAGGCCCCGTGGGATGTATTGATTCTCCTACATCTGTAACGTCAGGGATGAACATGAGTCTCACAGACTGGGATAAATAGACTATGCAGGGCCAGCACTCGGAGCTGTCTCTGTTGATAGGGAAGCCAATGAGCTTAAAGAAGCAAGGCCATTTACACTGTCAAGAGAAGAAGGTTTCTGGGATTCCTGCCTATTGAGGCTGTTGGGAGGAGCAGACATCAGAGAGAGGAAGATCTGGGAGGCCAAAATCTGTCCTTTTCTGTTCTGATGCTATTACACCACACAGGAATCACAGCCACTCCCATAGTTGCAGGTATCACCTATGAGCCAGTGACCTCCATATCTCTGTCCCCTGATCTACACTTCAGAACTATGAAACCAAGTTCCTACTCGACATCTTCATCTGAATATCACACAGGAACATCACACTCTACGTGTTCAAAGATATACTCACCATTCCTCTGAAATTACTTCTGCTTTTGCACTTTCTTTACAAGTGAATGACATTGCAATCCACCCAGTCATCCCAGAAAAAAATCTTTTATTCATTCATTCATTGATCTGAAAAAGTATTTATTTAACTCCATACTAGATAATGTTTGCTTGTTGTCAATATAGTAGTTAAAAAACAAAATCCCTGCCTTTAAGACAGTGCATTTTAGTGGGAAGAGATTGATTGTGTGAGAAGAATAACAATAAATGTAAAACAAAGTAGGCACATATATAAGAGAATTTCGGGTAATAATATGATCTAAAAAGGGGGAGGGGTTAGGGAGTGGTCAGATGCTTCTCTAGCCTGGGTGGTCAGGGAAGGAAGTTGAGGAGCTGCCATTTGAGTGAATGATGAAAATCTGCTGCCATAGGCAGATCTGGAGAAATGTTAAATGTAAAGACCCTGTATACATGTGTGTTTGTGTATGTGCATACAGTGTAGAGGTGTGTGGATATATACATATGTATGTGTATAAATACACACACACATTGCATATGTACATTTTATACATGTATACATATATACATATATACACATGTATGTGTCTACATAAAGAACTAAATAAAATTACAAAAGCCTTATGCAGGGTTGAGTAAACAAATTATCAAAATAAATGGGAAAAGATTAACTATGAGTGATTTATATTTAAAAGTAAGAGTAGCAAAACTTTAAAACCATGACCAACTCAAGACCACATTGGTGATACACTTATCAATAAAAAAGTCCTTTCTGAAAAGTTCTAGAAGTCCAGTCATCTGCCTGTGCACCTAAAGAGGAAGAGCTTTTCAGTTTTGTCAAGCACTATAGCTACCATGTTTCTCAATAAATCAGTGACTCAAGGGACCTCGGGAAAGTCAAGGATCATGCTAATTTTAAGCTTAGCATGTTTAAAAATATAGTTCTTATTGACACAATTAATGAGTTACTAATATCTTAGTATTACTCCAAAATTAAAGTCTCTAAGCTATGAACTACACATTTTTTTTTCATTCAGTCAACAGTTATGGGAAGCCTAATGTATTGGGTACTGGATTAAGCCCTGTGAAGTATATGATCATGAATCAGATACAGAGCTTTCCCTTACAAAGCTCAAGATCCTGTGGAAGGGAAGAAGATTGTACATAAATGACTAATTCAAGATAGGAAGACATGAGTGTCCTGTGTTAAGATTTTAAGGTGGCTCAGGGAAGAGTGAGAATAATTCCTTCTGGAGGAGATGAGAAAAAGCTTCAGGAGTGATGTGGGCTTTGAGATGGCCTTTGAAGGATTGGTGGAATTTACATGAGTGGAGGAGCTGAAGGAGGTTTCCAGGAGGTGGCAAGAATGTACAGAAGGTAGACATTTAGGAATCCTCACACATACATACTCTGGTTCTTACTTCCTGCTAGGCATGTGATATGACTGTACATCCCTGCCAATTTGAAGTTCGTCATGGCCACATGGCTTGTTGGTCAGCGAAATATAATCAGAAAGGATGTGCATTACTTCCAGGCAGAAAGAGCCCACAAATCTCCTAATTCCCTGACCTGCCACAGTGCTCATGGAAGCATGAGTCAAGATGGAACTTCCATCAGCCTGGCTCAGTTAGTGTTTAAAGTTAGAATCTTCCCACTTCTGTCAGACCTGAACAAAAATATTCAGTTTTTTGTGTGCTGAGCAACGGAAATATTGGGCTATTTGTTACTGCAGCGTAAGCTAGCCCATCCTGACTAATACAAGGAATGTATGCAGTTCAATCTGACAGAAGCTTAGGATACATACAAGGCAGTAGTGGGAGAGCAGAGGCAGATACATAATTACATCATTACAGCGAAATGTGAAAAGTCCTCTAATCAAGTTTAATGTTCTCAGTATAGAAAGATCTTGTGTAGATCAACAATAAATTCCTTAGATCACAATAGATAAGGATAAAGAATAGGCACAGATGTTGATAAATAAATGTAGAAAAATGTTAAACATTGGTAATTAAATAAATTCACATCTAAATGTAATGAAATAATATTATTTGCCTTCAAATTTGGCAAAAATATTAAATATAATAGTATCTTCCCATGTGTTTGCAAACTTCAGAAATTTCTGGGGGACAATGAGGCAATATGCATGAATGGCCTTAAATTTATTTTGACCAAGTAATACCTCTTTAAGAAATATTACTGTCCAGTTTTTATTCATTAAGTTTCTTTCATTTGAAAGTTACTAAAACAAATCAGAGATAGTGTGTCAAGTAAGGGTATTTATTGGGAGGATACTGAGTGAATCTGGAGACACAAAGGAATGCTTAAAAAGCCAGGCTTTGGGAAGAACAAGATACCAGAACAGCTTTGGGGATCTCATCAGCGGGAGATAATGGTCCTTCCTTCTAGAATGCTGCCAATCATGCGGCTTGGCTAGGAATAACACTCAAGTTTGTGTGTCTCTCAGGTTAAAATTCCAAATTCCAAAAGTAAATAAATCAGTTTGGGTCTGGTATACAGCATTGCCCCAGTTAGTTATGGTCAGAAAGACAGGATTCTGCAGCTTAAATATAATATAGGGGACACGTGTGGGTGGAGCAGAAGGTTCCCAGAGAAGAGATGAGTCCTAAGGGAGTAATCAGAAAGGGGAACAAAGATTTGTCTGATGCTCACCCTAGGATTATTTATAGCAGCAGAGAAGGAGAAACCTCCGTGTCCAGTAGGAAGGGAAAGTTTCTGTAAGTTATGATCAACTATTATTAAGCCAGTTAAGATTCTTTTCATGAAGATTTCAGTGATGTGAGAAAAGTGCAAACGATATAATAATCAAGTGAAGCAATTTTTATGGAAGTTTTAAAAATACCACAAAACCATCAAAAATACAATTTGAGGTTTAATGTGAGTGGTAGTAAAGAAAGTTAACATGTTGATTTTAATATTTTCTTGATTTGTGTAAATTCCCTACAATGGTCATGTGTAACTTTTATAATCAGCAAGTGAAACCATTTTAAAGAAGATGTATTTAATAGAGGCAGTATTTTGTAGTGTAGGAACTCCAGACATTCTGTGTTTGTATTTTGGTTCTGCCATTTACCAGCTGAGCAATCTCGCTCACGTGGATTGACGTCTTTTAGCCTGAGTTTTGTTCTTAAAAATGGAGAAAGAATAATTCTTACTGTCTAAGCATTAAGCATATGTAACACACTTAGCCTCCTGCTGTGTCTAACATCTGATGGCATATAACTATTTTAATACCTGAAGAGCACAGATAAGGGACACTAATCCTTACTGGGAGAGCAAGAGGATGTGACATTTAAACTGGGTCTTGTTTCATTCACATTTCTTGAAATAGGGTGCTACTGTGAATTGGATTTTTTTTGAAAGAAAGCTGGGGACAAGCCAAACCCATTAATAAAACATTCCTATAACGTATGGGTCTTCTTCACCTTAAAATGAAATAGGTGGCTCTGAGCTATGCTCACATGGGAGGATCCATGGGCCTAAGCAATGCAACTAAAAGGTCTAATTCTCCCTGTGTCCTCTGGGCCTTGGGCCTCTGTAGTGGGCTAAGCTAGACAAGCATCCATAAAAAGTCAAAACGGTGTGGCCTCCAGCCTCAGATGTAGGCGAACTAGTCATTAGTCTTTCCTATTCTTAGCACAGGGTCGGCCTAGAGCCTGCAAAGCCAGGACTTTCTAGTGACTGCTATCTGTACATAAGCGGTGGGGTAATGAAGCTGCGGGGTGGTGGGGGTGTCCCCTCCTCAGTCCTGTTTCTGCTTTCCTTCTTCCCTCTGCTCCCTCCATATCTGTACCTAGAAATGAGAATAGGGTTCAGAATTTGAAGCTCTCCTATAATACTCTTTTTTTTTAAGTAGGCAAATAGTTCTCATATATTTTCCACATAAGCTTTACTATTTCATTCTAAGTTTTTCTGAGCCTCAAGGTACTTCAGATTATTTGTGGATAATGGGAAAAGCGGAGCCATATTAATAATTTAGAGGAAAAGAGTATAGTGCCCAGCTGGAAAAGAGTAATAGTGCCCAGCTGCTGGTATTTATTTTTTAAAAAACTGTAAGCCTTGAAAAATTATATTTCAAAGTAACACAAAACTCAAGTACACTGAAATTAAAGGAACTTTTTCTTTCATACTTTTTGTATTTTCTTAAAAAAAAAACCCACTTTATTTAAATTCAGTGCACATAGTGCATCCTTAGTTTCAGATGTAGAATTCAGTAATTCATCAGTTGTGTATAACACCCAGTGCTCATCCCAACAAGTGCCCTCCTTAATGCCCAATACCCAGTTACCCCCAGCTCCCCCCACCAACCTCCAGCAATCCTGTTTGTTTCCTATAGCTAAGAGTCTCTCATGGTTTGTCTCCCTCTCTGATTTCTCCCCATTTAGTTTTCTCTCCCTTCCCCTGTGATCCTCTGTGCTGTTTCTTAAATTCCACATATGAGTGGGGGGGGGGAAGGACTTAGAGATATAACCTTTTCTATTTTAAAGATTTTTATTTGGCAAAAATGGAAACTGTCACTCCACTTCTCCTTCTGAGAAATCACCACAAAGATAGCATTTTTAAAAGTTTTTAAGTAAAATGCTTACAGGCTAACCTATGGATTTAAGGATATACATTTGGGTGATAAACCACAAAGAAGCACAGGGATTTGATATCTATGAAATTTAACGTAATGGTTATTATTGGAAGGAGAATAAGGGTCATGGTTGGGATCAAGAGCAAAGAGGGGCTTCTGGAATGGCTGGCAAGTGCCTCTTTCTTGACCTGGATGATGGTTATAAAAGTGTTCACCTTAAAACAATTCATTGAAATATACATTTGTTTTGTGTTTGATTTGACAATAAACATTTAAAAATTTAAAAAACCCACTTTATTGAGATATGACTGACATACAGAAAACTGTACGTATTTAATGTATACAACTTGCTGGCTTTGGAGATAAGTATACACTTGAGAACTCATCACCTAACATCCATCACCTCCAAAATATTCCCCCACCCTCGTTATTTGTTATTATTTTAATGTGTGGTAAAACACTTAACATTATTTACACATCTAGCAAATTTTTAAGTATACAACAGAGTATTGTGAACTGTAGGCACTGTGCTGGACAGTGGATCTCCAGGATGTATTCATCTCGCATAACTAAAACTTTGTACCCTTTAACTTACACCTCCCTGTTTCCACCTCCCTTCAGGTCCTGGCAGCTGCCATTCCATTCTCTGCTTCTATGAGTTTGACTATTTTAGACTGTGTATATAAGTGGTATTATTTGTCCTTCTGTGTCTGGCTTATTTCACTTAGCATGATGTCCTCTAGGTTCATCCTTGTCACAAATGGCAGGATTTTCTTCTTTTTTAAGGCTGAATAATATTCCGATGTGTGTATATACCACATTTTCTTGATCCAGTCATCCATCAGTGGACATTTAGATTGCTTCCATGTGTTGGTTATTGTGAGTAATGCTGTAAAGAACATGGGATTGCCAATATTTCATTGAGAAACTGATTTCAGTTCTTTTGGGAATATACCCAGAAGTGGGATTGCTGGGTCATATGGTATTTCTATTTCTAATTTTTGGAGGAAACTCTATACTCTTTTTTATAATGGCTGTACCCATCAACAGTGTACCAGGGTTCCCATTCCTCCATGTCCTTGCCAACACTTACCTTTTTTTCTTTTAATAATAGCCATTCTAGGGGCACCTGGCTGGCTCAGTTGGTGGGGTCTCATGATCTCGAGGTTGTGAGTTCGGGCTTCATGCTGGGTATAGAGATTAATAAAAAATAAATAAACTTAAAAAAATAATAGCCATTCTAATGGATATGAAGTGATATCTTATTGTAGTTTTGATTTGCATGTCTCTGATGATTAGTGGTGTTCAGCATCTTTTCATATACCTGTAGGTAATTTGTATATTTTTTGGAGCAATGTCTATTCAGGTTCTTTGCACATTTTTAAATGACATTATTTATGTTTTTTGCTATTGAATTATAGGAATTCATTATATATTCAGGGTGTTAACCCTTTATCCGGTATGGTTGGCAAATATTTTCTCCCATTCTATAGGTTGCCATTTCACTTTGCTGATTGTTCCTTTTGCTATACAGAAGCTTTTTAGTTTGATGTAGTCTCACATATTTATTTTCCCTTTTGTTCCCTGTGCTTTCAGGATCCTATCCCAGAAATCATTGCCAAGACCAATGTCAAGAAGCTTTTTCTCTATAAATTTTCTTGTAGAAGTTTTATAGTTTCAGGTCTTATATTTAAGTCTTTAATAATTTTGAATTGATTTTCATGTATGGTGTAAAATAAGTGTCCAATTTCTTTTGCGTGTGGATATCCAGTTTCCCAACACCATTTATTAAAGAAACTATTCTTTTCCCCATTATATGTTTTTGGTAACTTTGTCAGAGATAGTTGACCATATACATATGGTTTTGTTTCTCTGTTCTGTTCCATTGGTCTATGTGTTCATTTTTATGCCAATACCATACTACTTTGATTACTTTGTAATACAATTTGAAATCAAGAAGTTGCCTCCAGCTTTGTTCTTTTTCAAGATTGCTTTGACTATTTGGGGTCTTTTGTGGATCGATAAAAATTTTAGGACTGTTTTTTCTATTTCTGTGAAAAAAATGCATTGGAACTTTGATAGGGATTGCATTGAATCTGTGGATCACTTCTGGTAGTATGGAATCTTAAAATTAATTCTTACAATCCAAGAACATGACACAGATTTTCATTTGTGTCTTCATCAATTTCTTTCATTAATGTCTTATAGATTTCACTAGACAAGTCTTTTACCTCCTTAGTATTTTATTGTTTTTGATGCTCTTGTATATGAGATTGCTTTAACTTTTCTTTCTGATAATTCATTGTTAGTGTGTAAAAATGCTACTCATTCATTCATATTGATATTGTATCCTACAACTTTACTGATTTTGTTTATTAGTTCTAACAGTTTTTTTGGTAGAGTCTTAGGGATTTTTTTAAGCATATGAGATCATGTTTTCTGCCAACAGAGACAATTATTTTATTTCTTCCTTTCTGATTTGGATGCCTTTTATTTCTTTTTCTTACCTAATTGCTAGGACTTCCAGTATTATGTTGAATAGAAGTGGTGAGAATGGGCATTCTTATTCCTGATCTTAGAGGAAAGCTTCCAGCTTTTACCCTTGAGCATGATGTTAGCTGTGGCTTTGCCATATATGGCCTTTATTATGCTGAGATATATTTGTTCTATGCATAATTTGTTGACAGTTTTTATCACAAATGGATGTTAATTTATCAAATACTTTTCTGCATCTATTGAAATGATCATGTGGTTTTTTTTTTTAAAAGATTTTATTTATTGGACAGAGAGAGAGACAGCCAGTGAGAGAGGGAACACAGGCAGGGGGAGTGGGAGAGGAAGAAGCAGACTCCCAGTGGAGGAGCCTGATGTGGGGCTTAATCCCAGGACTCTGGGATCACACCCTGACCCGAAGGCAGATGCTTAACGACTGAGTCACCCAGGCTCAAGTGGTTTTTAATCCTTAATTCTGTGAATGTGGTGTGTCACATTGATCAATGTATATTCAGCCATCCTTGCATTTTAGGGATAAATCCCACTTGGTCATGGTGTATAATCCCTTTAATGTGCTATTGAATTTGGCTTGCTGGTATTTTTTGAGGATCTTTATATCCATGCTCATCAGGGATATTGGCCTATAGTTTTGCTTTTTGTGGTGTCTTTGGCTGGCTTGGATGCCTTTGATACCTCTATTTTTTTCAAATGGCTAAAGAAGGATTAGTGTTAATTATTAGTGTTAATTATTTAAATGGTAGAATTTGCCTGTGAAACCATCTGCTCTTGGGATTTTATTTTTTGGGAGAATTTTGAAGACTTTCTTTTAGCACTTCTTGTAAGGAGTTCTAGAGGTAACAAATTCCTTTGTTTTTTGTTTGGGAAATTCTGTCTCTCCTTCATTTTTACAGGACAGTTTTGCTGGGTATAGTATTCTTCGCTATCAGTTTTTTCTTTGACACTTTGAATGTGTCATCCTACTCTTTCCTCGCCTGCTAAGTTTCTGCTGAGCAATCTGCTGATAATCTTCTGAGTTCTCATCTCTGTCATGAGTTGCTTTTCCCTTGCTGCTTTCAAAATTTCATCTTTGACTTTGATGATTTGGTTATAATAATTCTAGGTATCGACTTCTTTAAATTCAACCTATTTGAGGTCTTATGAACTTCGTGAATCTGGTTGTCTTTTTCCCTTCCTAGATTTTGGAAGTCTGCAGCCATTATTTTTTTAAATAAGCTTTTTACCCCTTTCTCTTTCTTTTTTCCTTCTGAGACTCCCATAATGCACAATGTCCCATAAATCCTATAGTTTTCTTTACTTTTTTCAGTCTTTTTCCCTTTTCCTTTTTTTTTTCTGTATACTGTCAAATGACCTGTCTTCAAGTTCACTGATTCTTCTGCTTTATTGAGTTTAGTTTTGAAGCTCTCTAATGAATTTTTCAGTTCCATCATTGTATTATTTAGCCCCAGGATTTCTGTTTGGTTCATTCTTATTGTTTTTCTTTGTTGGACTTCTCATTTTGTTCATGTAGTTTTCCTGATATCGTTTGTCATTCTGTGTTCTCATGTAGTTCACTGAGCTTATATAAGATGATTATTCTGTGTGTGTGTGTGTGTGTGTGTGTGTGTGTATTTGAGAGAGAGAGCAGGGGAGGGGCAGAGGGAGAGGGGGAGAGAGAGAATCTTAAGCAAGCTGTATGCTCAGCATGGAGCTTGATGCAGGGCTCAATCTCATGACCCTGAGATCATGTTGAAATCAAGAGTCAGACACTCAACTGACTGAGCCACCCAAGTGCTCCAAGATGATTATTTTGAATTCTTTATCAGGCAGTTTGTAGATCTCCATTGCTTTAGGGTCAGTTTCTAGGACTCTATTTTGCTCCTTTGGTGGTGTCATGTTTTCCTGATTCTTTGTGATCCTTGTAGCCTTGTGTTGGTGTCTACACATTTGAAGAAGCAGTCACCTCTTCCCCACCCAGGCCTGGTTTGTGAGGTCCACTGGGGAGCCTCATGCTGGGATTCACAGGTGGGTAAACCTGGTGTCAGGGTCTGCAAGTAAGCTTGTTCTTCCTTTCCCCCAAAGGAGAACTTGTGGGTCAATGGGATCTCTCTCTGCTCTGTACTGTGCCAAGTTGAAAATGCAGTGATATGAGTAAATGAAATTGTTCTTACCTTTTCAGTGAGTCTTTTCTTGTTTCTGAACTCCATCAGGGTACTGTTACCTCACTTGAATTCCAGAACTCAAGTAATGTATTTTTGTCTGTGGATGGTTGAATGTTTGTATTGGGGATGACAGCTGGGACCTCCTGTTTTGCTGACTTCTTATATTTTTCTGGCTTTTTCTTTCCACCCCACTTCCTTTTTGTTTTTTATGTTATTTTTAAAAAATATATATGCTAAATGTGCCGAATGGACCATTCAGTACAGGTCTGGAAGACAGCTGATTTTGCCTGGGCTCAATACCCTCTCCCATCATAATACTCTTCAAATCATAGTTGTAATAATAGCCTTAGAAATCATCTTGCCTAAACCTTTTCATTTTGCAAATATAAAAACAGACCCAGAGATGCTAAGTGGTTTGCCCAGAGCCTTATAGTTAGTATTAAAACCGCATCTTTTAGGCATTTCATTGCCTAAAAAGTAAAAAGCAGCTAAGCTATATTTGGTTAGTTAGCTAATTTACATCTTAAAGATTTCTTGAAGCCTATGGTCGAAGTAGATCATGAGACTGGACAAAAGTAATTTACTTCATTACAGCTTCCTCTTTATTTTTCCTCTATACCTCTAAGCCAGTAGTTCTTAGTCCAAAATGCACATTGAAATCAACTGGGAGGTTTTTGGTTTTTTTTAAAATAACAACATGAGATCTCATTCTAGCCTATTAATTCAGAATCTCTGGGGATAGGCCCAAGTGTAAGTTTTCTTCTTCTTCTTTTTTTTTTTTTCCTTTAACTTCCAGGTAATTCTAATGTGTAGCTAGCTTTGAGAACAATTAGGCTAAGAGATTATTACCTTGTTTTTGTTTTTAGCCTCACATTTTTTCATGTCCACTTCTCTTTTCCCCTGCTCTCTTTCTTATTCCTATTCTTTTTTCTGGTTACCTCTCAACTGGCTATAATATAGAATTACAATATATTGTTAAATATTTGTTGCACATTTATTACATGTATTGATTTTTTCCCCTGCTTAGGCTTAAATTTTAAATCAGATGATTTGAATCTTTTTTCTCCCCATCAAACTATCTATTTTCATCCTCCACTAAGCTTAATTAGATTATTGTTACATGTAGCCTTCAATTAATTTATTTTTCTGGGTGAAATAGACCTCTGTAGAAGAAAAAAATTACATAGCTATTGGGAATTTTGAAAGAGGCATTGTTTAATAATTACAAAAACATCCTTGACATTCTTGACCACCTTTCTTTTCAATACTCTTGATATTGCCTTGTTCTGGTCATTGATCATGTCCTGACCTTTCCTGGCTTCTATTTCTCTTCCTGATCTAATAGCCACTTCTCTTCCCACTACGCACATTCCGCCTTAGTGATCCCACCTACTCACAGCTTCACTCTCTTGTCTCTCTCTCTCTCTCTCTCTTAATCCCACTCTCACTCTGTCTCTCTATTGGTTGAATATTCTCCATCTTTACCTTCTTTAGTTCTTCAAAATTAACATAAATTCATCTTCTTTCTTTTACTTTCTTTCCCATCTCCACAAGAGTTTCTTTCTCCATTTATTGATGCACATAGTTGTCAACTTATGAGTTCATTTGTTTAAGTTCTACATAAGTATCAATTAACGGTCTGCAATATACCATGCACAGTGATAGGCCTGGGAAAGCAATTGTGGGAATTATATTATTATCCATAATTCATCCCTTCCCTCTCCTTGAGAAGGTTATACATATTGCTCATTGCTATGATTTACCCTGTGTTCTGTGCAAAGAATCATACTTCCCTGCTGTATTAACTGTGGGTTTGATTGGCCATGTGACATATTCTAGCCAAAGCAATATGAGATGTTATGTATACCATAAATGAGCACATTTTTCAGAAAGTGTCGCAAATTTGCCAGCACTCTAGCTCCAGACTTCTTCCCTGTGAGTAATATTCCTGGAGAGGGTCAACCTCTTTGGCCTAGGTTCTAGCATGAGGGACCTTTGCAACAGAGCTGCTGCCTGGAGCAGAGCTGCAGCTGACTCACTGTATACTTAGAGTGTGAGCAAGGAATCCGTGATTACGGAAAGCAGGTGGTGCTTTGATTTACCACAGCAGCTAAGTTGACTAACTGCGTGATGATGAATGAAATACTCTTCTTGTCATCAAGGGCTCAGTATTCAGTAGAGGATCTCCAGTTCATAAGGATTTAGCTCTGCAGACATTTTCGTTTTTTTTTCCTTTTTCACGGCATCCCACTTTTAACAAAATTCAGTTCATCCTCTAGATTTAACATCCATGTTGTCAACTCCTTTTCACTCTTTGCCATCCTGTCAACTATTGCAATAGCCCCTCTTTGGTTTTCTGGCCCTTCACTGCTTCCTTCACTCAATTTTTCCTGATGAACCCCTGCCACTCTGTGTGTTGATTATGAATCCATGTTGCGGGTGATCAGGATCTCAACTCAAATGGACTTAAACAAGGGGGAGATCTATTTATGTAGTTTGTGTAACTGAAAGTGTTGAGGTAGGAACAACTCAGGCAAAGCATGTTCTAGTAGCTTAAACAATGCCGAGGACTTGGTTTCCC
>NW_024426552.1:55334488-55357512 GCF_017311325.1 Ursus maritimus
CATCTGTTCTTCCTCACTTTTTTTAAAAATCTTTATTGAGTTGTTATTCACGTACCATAAAATTCACTGTTGAAAATATACAATTAAATGGCTTTTAGTATAGTCACAAAATCTAGCAGCCATCTCCACCATCACTTTTTAGAAAATTTTTCATTACCTCCAAAAAAAATCTTTATACTCTTTAGCTGTTACCCCCTAGTTCTCCACACCCTGTCCCTTGCATCCCTATGCAACCACTAATTCCTTTCTGTATCTCTAAATTTGCCTATTCTGGTCATTTCATATAACTAAAATCATATAATATGTGATTTTTTCTTGTGGCTGGTTTCTTTCACTTATTTTTAAGGTTCATCCATGTTATAGCATATATCAGTACTTCATTGTTTTTGATGACTGAATAATATTCCCTTGGATGGATATACCACATTTTGTTTATCTGTTTGTTACTTGATAGACATTTGGGTTGTTTCTGTCTTTTGGCTATTATAAATAATGCTGTGAAATGAACAATTATGAATGTTTTTATATGAACATATGTTTTCAGTTTTCTTGGATATATACTAGGAGTGGAATTACTGGCTCATACCAACTGTAACTATTTGAGGAAATGCCAGATTGTTTCTGAAGTAGCTGCATCATTTTACATTCCTACTAGTAGTGTATAAGGGTTTCAATTTCTCCACATTTTCACCAACAATTATTGTCTGTCTTTATTACAGCCATCCTAGTGGGTATGAAGTGGTATTTTAGCATGGTTTTGATTGGCTCTTCCCTCATGGTTAATGATGTGAGCATTTTCCATGGCTTGTTCACCATTTGTATAATCTTTGAAGATAGATCTATTCAGATCATTTGTACATTTCTAAACTGAGTTTTCATTTTTTTTATTGAGTCATAATTGTTCTTTATATATTCTGGAAACAAGTTCCCTATCAGATACATGATTTGCAGATATCTTCCCCCTCTTCATGGGTTGTTCTTTAAATTTTCATGATAGTGTCTTTTGAAACATGATGGTTTTTAATTTTGATAAAGTGCAATTTATCTATTTTTTTGTTTTGTTATTTGTGCTTTTCATGTCATATCTAAAAATCTGTTGGCAAATATAAGGTCACAAAGATTTACCCCGTTTTCTTCTAAAAGTTTTATAGTTTCAGCTCTTACATTCAGGTCTTTGATCTATTTTCAGTTAATTTTTGTATTGTATTAAGTGGGAGTCTTCCTCCACATGTGGCTATCAGCTGTCTCAACACCATTTGTTGAAAAGACTATTCTTTCCCCCATTAAATAGTATTGCATTGAAACTGTAGATCAATTTGAGAGTCTAAATAATATTAATTCTTTCAATCCTTAAACATGGAGATATCTTTCCATTTATTCTGATCTTTTAAAATTTCTTTCAGTGATATTTTATAGTTTTCAGTGTGCCAATCTTATACTTAAGCAATTTATTCCTAAGTATTTTATTCTTTTGATGCCATTGCAAATGGGATTGTTTTCTTAATTTCTATTTCTGGTTGTTTGTTGTTAGCACATAAAAATGTAATTGATTTTTGTATATTGACCTATATCCTGCAATATTGTGAAACTCATTAATTAGTTCTAATAGTTTTTGTCCTTTTTTTGATAGATTCCTTAGGATTTTCTAAATAGAAGGTAATGACATCAAGAAATAATGATAGTTCTACTTCTTTTCTTTTTCTAGGCCTTCTCCCCTTCCTTCCTTCCTTCCTTCCTTCCTTCCTTCCTTCCTTCCTTCCTTCTTATTTCCTTTATTCTAGCCCAAAATGACCTGGTTATAACCCCTAGCACTATGTTGAATAAAAGTGGTGAGAGTAGACCTCCTTGTCTTGTTCCTAAAATTAGGGTATAAACCATCAGTCTTTTTCCATTAAACATGATATTAGCTGTGGGGTTTTGCAGATGCCCTTTGTCAGGTTTAGGAAGTTTCCTTCTATACCCAGTTTTCTTGTTGTTTTTGTTGTCTTTAATTATGAAATGGTGTTGGATTTTGCCAACCCTCACATATTACTAGAGGGAATATTAAATGGTGAAGCCACTTTGGAAAAGAGCCTGACAGTTCCTTAAAAAGTCAAACACAGAATTACCATATGACACAGAAATTAACTCTTTGGTATAAATTCAAGGCAATTAAAAACATGTTCACACAAAAACTTTAATATTCATAGCAACATTATTCATTATAGTCAAAAGTGAAAATAATTCTGGTGGCCATCAACTGATAAATAGATTAACAAAATCTGGTATACCCATCCAATGGAATATTACACAGTCATAAAAAGCAGTGTAGTACGGGTATATGCTACAACATGTGAATCTTGAAAATGTGATGCCAGACACCAAAGACCACATACTGTGTAATTCTATTTATATGAAATATCCAGAGTAGGCATGTAAAGAGAGAAAGAATGTGGATTACTGGTTGCCAGGGTCTGGAGGGAAGGGGGATGGGGAGTGACTCTTATTGGGTATGGTGTTTCTTTTAGGGGTCATGAAAATATTCTGGAATTAAATAGTGGTGATGGTTGCACAACTTTGTGATATAATAAAAAATCATGGAATTGTATACTTTAAAAAGGGTGGATTTTATGTATGCGAATTATATTTCAACAAAAAAATTCTACACATTCTCTAAGCTATAGTAATCTTTTTCAGCATCTACCCCAATCTAATGTGTTCAATTTTTCCTTTGAACTTTTCGGCAGAACCTGTTATGGCAACTCCTTTGGCCTTGTCATACAACTATTTGTGTGGCCTTCGAAGGTTTAAAAGGGGTATGTACTGAAATGGATATCACCTGTAGAGGCTGGCAGGTTATCCACACAGGAATTGTACAGGTAGCCAATTTTATGACCACGAAGAATTTGCTGTGGTCCAATCAGTGATTCCAGTCTCACTATCAAGAAATTCCATCTTGTCAGTGTTCCAGAGTTGATCAAACTTATACAATTTATAAACGCACAGTATATGAACATGAGCCCAGAATGTCATTACGTTACTTTTGATTGAGATTGACTGTTCGGTGGACTGGTCATACCAGTGCCTGTTCTTCCTCTGGGTTTATACCAACTGAGGTAGCAAAAGCCAGAAATTTGCTTGGTTGGCATGTAATCAGAGCAATGCTGTGATTCAAAAGTGTGGTACAAAAGGCCCTCTAGTCAAAAGCAGCTTCCCAGCAGGGCTAAACCAGACAACCGAGCTGAATAGTGTTTATCTCTGTGGCTCTCCTTTATCCAAGAATCACCTGATTCTTATCCATTTTGCCATCTTAAATCCAGGAAACATTTCATCTCTAAGCTGCCTTTTTGCAGACTTCTGATCATTCCTTATGTACTGATTTTATAATTTAAATCCTAGAGAGGAGTTTTTCAGCAGCCATAGATAATGCTCATTTTTTTTCTGCATGAAACTGTAAGTTCCATAAGGCAAAGATTGACTAACCTGTCTTTGCATCTACTATAGCATCTAGCCTAGACTTGCTATATGTATGACTGAAATGAACTATAACTTGAGATCATTTACTATCTTCAAAACACATTGATTGGTAATTTTCTTTTCCTTCTTAGTGTTGTATATGATAGTAGCAGAAGTTTAAAATTCTGTCACTGTGGCTAATGTCAGTTTCTGAAATTATATAGCAACTCAGTGTATTGAGTATATTTATTCTAAGGATTATTGGCATTGTTTTATATGAAGTTACTCAAATAACGATGTTTCAAAACTAGTTATTGCAGGGTGCCTGGGTGGCTCGGTTGGGCGTCTGCCTTCAGCTCAGGTCATGATCTCAGAATCCCAGGATGGAGCCCCGAGTTGGGCTCCCGGCTCAGTGAGGAGTCTGCTTCTCCTTCTGTCCCTCCTCTCACTCGTGTTTTTTTCCCTCTCTCTCTCAAATAATAAATAAATTAAAAATCTTCAAAAAATAGTTACTGCAGGTGTTCTATGTTCCATTTTGGTAGTCTTTAAATCTAGGTGTGGATCGGAATCACCGGGAGAGCTTGCTGATGTACAGACTGCGAGGCCTCGACCTCAGAGCTTCTGTGGTTGTGGGGCATAGCAATCTGTGTGTTAGACCTTCTAGGTCTGGGACGGGGGCCTAGAATTTGCATTTCTAATAGGCTTGTTCTCAGGTGATGCTAATGCTACTGGTATAGGACTAAGTACACTTTGAGAACCACTGCTCTAGTCATACTTATTGGTCTTCATTGTTTGCATTGGTGGCCCAAAGTGATGTGTTGTCTGGGGACCACAGAACTGACAATATCTGCCAGAGCTTTTCAGAAGTCAGGGATCTCAGGCACCACCCATGACTTCTGAGTCAGAATCTGCATTGTAGTATGAGCCCTCAGGTGATTAGTATGCAGTCATTAAAATTAGAGAAACATTGATTTAGAGCACTGAGAGAGGTCACTCACAGAACAGACCAGAGATGGGTGAAGTGAAAGATGTCCTAATGAAAAGTATCAGAAAACTACAGTGTGCTTGATTGTGCTGCTTTGAACTAAGCCAAGAGAGCAGAGAAACAGGTGATTAAATCAGTCACGGTCCCAGGAGGACACAGATGGGACTACTCAAAGAGGAAACTAAAGAAACTTTAATGAAGAAACTATTTGCAAAGATGCCAACAGGATAGAGCTAACCTATAATAGATGGTGAAGCATTGAGATATTAATAAAAGCTGTTACCACCCTTAGCCCCGAAGGAGCAAGTGGAGGGGCTGCAGGGGATAGAGGACAAATATCCAGACCTCTTTTTCTTTTCATGGACACTTGGGTTATTTCTATATGCTATCATAAATTAGCATGGATTCTCTTGAAAGCTGATACTCTATGTGTTGCTTACCCTAGGTCAGAGCTTCTCAGATTTTAGTAAGTGTATATAAATTGCCGGGGGTCTTGTAAAAATGCATCTTCTCATTCAGCAGGTCTGGAATAGGACCTGAGATTTTACATCTTTAGCAAGTTCCCTGATGATATTTTTTTTTCTTTTTTTCTTTTTTAGAGAGAGAGCTCACACAAGTGGGGGGGAGGGGCAGAGGGAGAGGGAGAGAAAATCTTAAGTAGGCTCCCCACTCATCAGGGAGCCCGACATGGGGCTCGATCTCACGACCCTGAGATCATGACCTGAGCCAAAATCGAGAATCAGACACTTAACAGACTGAGCTACCCAGGTGCCCCTTTTTCTTTTCATTCTTTCGTATCCTCCATGTGCCTTTCAGCAGCCAAATCCACTTAGAAATCAGAAGGCCAGGATGCCTAGCCCGTATAGTCTCTAGAAGTCAGCCTCCTAGGGACACAGAGGAGAGTCCAGAAGGGCGGACTCCTCCCTTAAAAGAATCATATGTTGTTCATGTACTAGTCAGACAAGTCAGGTTGGTAGTTATACACCTCATTTTTCCCCCAAGGAAGTATATGGGAAAAGTGTCAATTATCTTGACATAGAAAATCCAGATATTTCCCTTACACCTGCAACCCAAGAATATGCTAATGTCCTCCACCAAAGGAAGAGTATATAAGGCAACATGTAATGATAAATTAGTGACCAGTTGGTCAGCTTGCTGCCCATGTTCATCTGCAGAGCACCTGTGATAAGTTGAGGCCCTGTAGTAGAGAAATAAATAGGCCCCTGAGTGTATCAGTGACTCCAGGAACTGGGCAAAGGCTGATTGGGGGTGGGGAGGGCTTTATTGGGACAAGCATAAATGATCAAGGGTTCAAACCAGAGCTCGTATGGGAATGAGAATAAATGGGGAAATTATTCTGTTGAATGAATATAAAGTATCTTAGTACAGATTATCTTTATGTTTTAGCTGTTTTATTGAGGTATATAATTGATATAAAAAGAACTACACATATTTAATGTGTACACTTTGATGAGTTTAGACTCATGCAAAGCACCCATGATACCATCACCACAATCAAGGCAATAGAAATATCTAACAACTCCCTAAATGTCCTTTTGTGTTTTGTGTGTGTGTGTTAAGAACACTTAATGTGAGATTTACCCTAACAGATTTTGAAGCACACAATATCATATTAACTGTAAGCAGTATGTTGTACAACAGATATCTAGAACATATTCATCTAGCATAACTAAAGCTTTATACCTATTGAACAATAATTCCTCATTTGCCCCACTCTGCAGCTTCTGGCAACCATTGTTGTGTTCTCTGCTTCTATGAGTTCTCATATAAGTGGAATCATGTGACTAGCTTATTCTGTGACTAGCTTTTTTCATAGCTTATAAAACTTATATATGAAGTCTTCCAGGTTCATCCATGATGTCGTAAATGCCAGGATTTCCTTCTTTTGTTCAGGATGAATAATTTCCATTGTATGTATATACCACATTTTATTTGTCAATTCATCTGAACATGGACACTTGGGTTATTTCTATTTGCTATCATAAATAAGCATGGATTCTCTTGAAAGCTGATACTCTATGTGTTGCTTACCCTAGGTCAGAGCTTCTCAGATTTTAGTAAGTGTATATAAATTGCCTGGGGATCTTGTAAAGATGCATCTTCTCATTTAGCAGGTCTGGAATAGGACCTGAGATTTTACATCTTTAGCAAGTTCCCTGATGATATTGATGCTACAGGGTGTAGGAACACATGTTAAGTAGCAAGATCCTAAGGTACAGAAAATCAAGAGCAATCCTGATTCCACTGATATTGGAATGTGCTGTCTTTGGTTTTGCAAAAGGTGTAGTAAATTAAAGAAGATCCATGAAAGAAAGAGAGGATGGCTTATGGAGACAATAAAATATCATGAGTTTCTTATAGTTCCTACCTCATTCTCCTTCTTTAACCCCCAGGACAAAGCTGTAGAATTTGTTCTTTTTTTTTTCAGCTATTTTATTTTCAACTTTTTATATTCAACAATTATACTGTTTTAGTCCTTACCATTAGCTTCATAGCCCTTTAACATATTTACCCTTCCAACAATCCCTTCAATCTCTAAATAAATTTAGTTTCACCCTATTACAGATGTTGAAAAAGGAATCACAGTTCTAACTGGGTTTGTGTTTCATATTTTCTTGAAATTGGCTTCTCACATACAGAAGTCTAATACGAGACAGGGAAAGAAGTAAATTTGATTCCACTGATTTTTAAATTTTTCCTGTCCCTTTGAGCAGAAGACAATGGAAGTCTATAAAATGGCATCACCCAACATCCCCATGGACATAGAATCCTTGGAAGTGTCATCACCATGGTCTGGTGGCACAGACAAAAAGTAAAAACTGTGGGTAAAGGACTGAAAGGAGTTGTAGATCCATTGGCAGTGAATCAATCAACCAACACACACTGAGCGTCTACCATATGCCTTTCACTCTGGCAGATAGTATAATAGTATCGAAAAAACAAGGACTCTGCATCTAGAAGATGACAATATCAGAGAAAAAAATCAACATGTGAAACAATAATAAATTATAACTGGTCACCGGGACTTTGTCAATTTCAAGTTGGTGCTGTACTATGCACCACATACAAAACAAAACAAACAAAACAAAACAAAAAGGACATCCCAGCACTGATTCGCAATTTCAGACATGAAGTACTTGCCCCTCAAAACTCATTCCTTCTGCTGTCAGCCGTCAGTTTTACAAATTCATTCTGTTCTTCCTTTGCTGCTGACCTGGTTGTGAGTTATCTCCCCAGTCCCAACTTTAGATTAATTTGGGCTCCTATCAACCCTTTTGGTTCTCCACCTCCCTATAATGCCTCAGGCTACCCTGACTAACCTCTTGTCCCTGGAGACCAGCCCATCTCGTGGTAAGGGCTCCTACAGGGTAAACCCAAAGCAAAGCGTTCACTACATTGAAGTGATATTGGAGTTGTTCCTTGAAGAAAAGAGTTTACAAAGTAAAATGTTGGAGAGAGAGTTGATGGTGGTGGTAAGTGTGGTTTTTAAGCGGTGACAATGATAAGGAATATGTTGCAAAGACAGGTAATAATATCAAATATATGGATCAAATATATGGCAGGGAATGGTGGGAAATAACATTGACAAGCCATTCAAAAAGTGCCATGATGTGATCTTCCTACTATGGAACTTTACCAGTTGCTTTTCTTTATGTTTTGAGGCCACTGAGTACAATCCACGTTGCAGTGAAATTCTGTGCAGAGTAAACCTCTAACCTGGCATCAGATTCTGCTTTGAAGCAGATGTGACCTGACTTTATGTCCTGAGGATTCTCAAGAATGGGAAAGCCCCAGTTATTTCCAAGCCTAAAAATTTCCTTAGGCTGTCTGCAAGACCCAGTGGTCTTAAGGTGGTATTAATACTATTTGGGACATCAAGCAGGTGTTGACAAAGAATTAGATGAAACAGACTACAAATGTTTTACTAAAATATTATCATTGGGTTCACAGATCCTCATGTGCATTTGGACCTTTGTTTGTTTCCCTCAGAACACCACTCAGATAACTGTCAGGGAAAGAGACTAATAGTCTAGCAATGAGATTCAGATTTAAAATGGAATACTACTAAAATATCATATTGGTCAATACACCAGGACAAAATAAACCCAGAACATTTGGTTCATATGGAAACCAAAAAAACCAGAGACAAATCCATGCGATGACCCATGGAGAGTTGACACATGCTGATGTTCTACATCCGTCATGTTGGGGAGAACTCCCAGGTTGATTCTGTACATAGCTCAGCAGAAGCCACATCTGTTCTCTTTCACCAGCATGTAACTGTGCTCCGGCTTGATCAGCTGTCTCAAGATTTTAAGGCCCCTTTGTCCTTTCCCAATATAAATAGCAAGGCAAGGCCTTTTGACTTCACTTTGGAACACGATCAAATCCCAACAGGTGTCGGCCTTTGCTGACCTCTGGGGCCTTTTCCCTTTCAGGGAGGGGACTGTCTACTCTTCCCAAAAGGAATAGCCCCACAACCTGACACCACAGGGTGACAGCTGGTCTCCTCTCACCACACATGCCAGCAAAGAGGCAAGCTCACAAGAGACAGCCAAGAATATATGGCGCAACTGCTCCTCCTCATAGACCACCTTAATGGGGGGAAGACAAGAAAAAGCAAATGGAACCACTGAGAATCTTGTTTTCTGGGAATGCAATTACTGTACCTGTAAAAGATTTGGAAAGCTACAGCTTGTCATCAGAAAAAAAGTTACATAGAGGTAAAGGTAATGTCTTTCAAACATGGTAGATAAAAATGTAAGTCAAAGTTGTTCAAATCAAAGCTATTTTCATAGGGAAGGACTGAAGATGGTGATGATGGATGTCTTATTATTATTTTTATTATTATCATTACTATTTTGGCCATGAAGCATTGGCTTTCAAATTAAGATGGCCAGATTATATGAATAAAGAAGAGGATGCTAGTTAAATTGTAATTTCAGGTGAACAATGAACAATTTTTGTATAAATATGTCTCAGGCAATATTTGAGACATACTTCTACTAAGGAGTTATTTTTTGTGAACCCGAAATGCAAATTTAACCAGGTGTTTTGTATTTTTCCTGATTATTTGACTCTAAATCCAGCAATCTGTTTCCCTTCCTGATTCCCAATTATTCTCCTCCTAAGACCAACAGGGTACCCTCAAGCCGAATGCAACTGCTTTCCAAGCTTTTGAGAGAAATGGGAAACCTCAGGCCTCAATTGCGTTACTGGGTTGGACTCTGTCTAATGCTGCTCCCCTCTTTTGCTCACTTCAATTTTAATACAGGTTTAAGGAATCATTTGTTTTAGAATGCCTTAGAAATAGCTGCTTTGTCTGAAGAACTGACAAGACTATTATATAAAGTTTAATTTAATTTGACTACTCTTTGTCTCATGCTGGGTCAAGCATGATCTGGAAGGAGAGGGGCTGGTGAGGTAGTCCGTCAGGAATGTTCTGCTTATTCTGCCTCTGATGGGCTATGAAAAATAGATCAGTGTGGCCTGCCGTAAGCTGTTAAATAAACACTCAATGGTCACTGTGTACCATCTGCTAGACTAGATGGTGAAGATGTAGAAATGGATAAGCAAGCCATTGCCCCTGAGGTGCTGACTCTCTTGTAGGAGGTACCTAATGAGGGAAAGATGACTTTATTCCGTAGCATCAGGGAAGGTTTCACAGAAGACAAGATGGAAACAGCAAATCTCCTTCTTGGGGAAGAGTGTATCAGGGACCAGAAGGTCTGGGAATGCATAAGAGGTAGCCTATTTTTATGGGATTTCTCTAGCCTTCCTGGTCCTCCTCTGTGCGCTTGTGAGGTATTTGCTTCATTCTATGGGAAACACTGTTGTATCTCCTGCATGATAGTAGTATTTATTGCCAATTTTTAGAAAGGTAACATAAAGTTGTTACTATGGGGCAGGGAATCTTTGGCGTTAGTTTCTGAGCCTCTAGAAATTATATATAAACATTTATAGGTATAGATAATGTAAGTTTTTCTAGGGAAGTGGGGTTTATGTTTTTAAAAATTCTCTAAGTGTCCTATGACCTCCCGAAAGTTAAAAACATCTGTCACAGAGAAATCAATAGAATGTTCTTCCAGAAACACACAACTCATTATAATCATAAATTTACTTTGAGAACCAACTTCCTGCAGAACTGTTAATACAAGCTTTGAAGAAAAAATAAGAACAGGCACTATGCTTGTGTAAATGTAATCTCAAGGTTTGGAGAAAAAAAATGAGGACATGTGATCAAAGTACTTATTATAGAATTATACTGCAGAAGGGGTACCGAGCGGTTTTCTATTCCACTGAAACTGAACTTTGGCCCAGCAGCGAGGATCTCCCTGGCTCCGTGAATCTCCAGATAGAAGATTCCACATTTGTCTCAACATTTACTACATTTAAAATACTCATACAAGCAGACTCTTCAAACCAATGCTTAATAAAAATTGGAGCAGGCTCCTTAAATATACTCAGATACACCTTTTCTCCTCCTCTTAGTCTTTCACGTTTTCTTCATAATCTGTTTGTAAGAAAATCTTTATTCAGTGACTGTTTTGTCATTACAACAACTCTATGAAGCATTAGATTTTTTAATTCCTGTTTACACAGGGAGATATTGAGACCCCACAAATTTACTTACCTATATCAGGACAACTAGATAGGACTTCTGAGTGTAGGTTGCCAAAAGAGAATGGCAACAGGTGGGTATGCAGTCAATCGGACAGGTCCAGGCTAAACAGAGGGGCTGAAGGGAATTGTGCTCCATTTGGTGAGCCACTTACCTGGATGATCTTTGAATTTGTAGGTCTCCTAACCAGCCCGCCTTTATCCCAAGATACACTGACTGGAAATTACTGTTTTTAGTGCTTTTCATTTTATATGTTACTGAATGTAAATGTTGTAATTAAAAACAGTGTAATTTTGTGTACAATGCAATAATGGAACATATTATCATGGTGTTTCCTGGACTTTGGATATTTGACAAGATAATCACTCTGTAGGGCCAAGTGAATCACAGAGGCAGTGATTTTATTCTGATGGAATGATATAGTTTAGATGAAAACAAAACTAGCAAATGAGGATGAGATCAAGCATTTATCCAGTAGATATTGCAGTTTGCTAATTTATTCTGGTCCAACATTAGATCCTTGTGCAAGGGCCACTGATATCAATTCCCATGTGCTTGTCTACATTTCCCGGCCTCCCTTGCGGTTAAACGGAGCCATATGCCTGGCATATGTCATGCGTTGCTTCCAGATTGAGGCATTTAAAAGCCATGGTGCCACCGCTATCCCTTTCATCTCCTGGTCTGGTAACTTTGAAGCCAAAAGCTCCAAATGATACAGCTATGAGATAGAGGAGGGCCATCCAGTCCACACTGGGCTTTCAAAGAGTGAGAAGTAAACACTAAACAAGTGTTTAGTCTCTGAGATTTGGGGAACTGGCCTGTCATAGCTGCCCTTAGAGTATAGTTACAGACCAGTATCAGCCTCCCCTAGAAGCATATTAGAATTGTAGTATCTCTTTCTCTACCCCAGTGATACTAACCAGAATCTATATTTTAACAAGATCTCGGGGTGATTAATATACACATTAATTTGGGAAGCCCTGTTGTAAACTCTACCAGAAATTCTGGTAATGTGGACTAGTGCTGTTCAGGTCTGGGAATTCCAAACCTGCTTTAACACCAAAGTCAATAGCATAGATTTTTAAAAACACAGAGGTATGAGACCTACTGGATATCAGTCTCTGGAGGTGAGCCCAGAAGTCCTCATTTATTAAAACTTCCCAGCGATTCTGATAATTAGGTAGCCTTAGAATTTTGTCAATTTTAATTGGAAATACAGATAAATTCATATCATTAGCTTAATTTTTGCTATTTCATAATACTAATGAATTTATAAATCTTTGGAGTTTACTAGACATTCTATGAAGAGGCCCTAGAACTTATCTGTAGAGTTGATGGAATTAGTCATTTTTGTCACTTGCTTTCTGATCTTGAGATGCAAAGTGTCTCTCCTTTTTTCTTAGCCCCAGAAACTCTGGGAAGCAGAATAGTTAAGCAGTGGGAAGGGTGCAGTATGAGTGGCCTCAATGGCACTACCTTTTCCAAGTAACTGGCTTGCTTTAGCCCTTTCTGGGCTAAACGTGTCTGCAGTTGTCTCCTCTGAGCAGCTTCCTTAACAGAATGAGATAGCTCCGTTTCCATTTGTGTGCAGACTTTAAAGTACTGGCTTTTCCCTTCTTTATTTCTGCCTGCCTTCCTCACAGGTTGAAACTGCACTAAAAAGGAACCCTTGTAATCCAGTAAATTCACCAAAGAGCCTAGGAGAGCTGCTTCATGAAACAGTCAGTAAGAGTCCCTCCTTCTAAGCTTCTCGCTGGGATGACTGGTATTTTGCAAATCATCTCAAAAAAATCCTCTCTGTCTCCTTGAACTAGATGAGCAGCCTGCAGACCCCTTCGTCCCTCCTCTTGGCTCTTAGCCTTCTGTCTGTTCATGCTCTGTAGGCACAGACACAACAGGAAAATCTTAAACAAGGTTTTGCATAGCTGTTTTCTCATGACAATAACAATTTTAAATGACAAAACCCCCTCAGTTTTGAACAGCATGGTACACCAAAGACTCATCCAAGATGGGGAGCACAGCTGAGCAGGCATTGCCTGATTTCATGGAGACTCTGAGCCATGTTTAGAACAGAATATTTCCAACAGGAACATAAACTACAGAAGCTGACGAAGATGTGTCATTTACTTCAAGAACCTAGGGACATGGAACGTGGCTGGGGACAAGGAGGAATCAGAAGTCACCACACTTCTGTACTTGAGGGGAGAGGGAGGAGGAAGAAAAGGAGTGAGATGTAGGAAGTGGAAAGAACAGATCCTGAGGGGAGAGAGAAAGGGAGCGATGTTGAAAGTAGGGATATTGTCTTGCATGGATTAAGAAGCAAATCCTTCTTGTGGAAACAAACAAGCCATAAACAACAACAAAAAACAACCCGTGATTTGTTTTTCAGTACCCGTAGGGTAGATACACACAAAGCAAATTGGATGGAAGATAAATAAAAATGTGTTTCAATTCAAACAACTGGTTAATAATTGGTTAGTATCAGTGTGGGACGGTGGTGGTGTTAACGGGTTTCTATGTAGATCTCACCTTAAATGATCTTTTATTCCTCTTACATTGGATAATCAAACATGTAAACTATTTAATGAAGGCAAACTTATGAACTAATGGTAAATTTTTTTTAATGCCTCCACAAAGTATAGTTCTCCGTAAGGATTCTGTCTCTGTCTCTTCCACTCTTTCTGTCCTCTCTGGTGACTTTTGGGTTTTGTCACCATTTCAATTCAGACTCTTCTCTGACCTGGAGTCACTCTAAACTGAGGTCTCTTTGGCTCTGCTTTTTCTTCTCTTTCTTTCTTTCTTTCTTTTTTTTTTTTTAAGATTGATAGATTGATTGATTGATTTGCAGAGAGAGAGACAGCGAGCGAGAGAGGGAACACAAGCAGGGGGAGTGGGAGAGGAAGAAGCAGGCTCACAGCAGAGGAGCCTGATGTGGGGCTCGATCCCAAAACGCCGGGATCACTACCTGAGCCGAAGGCAGACGCTTAACAACTGAGCCACCCAGGCACCCCTTTTTCTTCTCTTTCTTTAAACTGCTTTCTCGTGTTCTACCTTGCCCTCCTGGCTGTGATTTCCCTTTGTATCATCTGCTCCTCCCCGGAGGCAATATTTCTTGCCTTCCTTCAGTGTGTTTTAACCAGCTAACCCAGAGCTGCCACCTAGTGCTTCTGTATAGGGCCTGAGAGGGGCCTCATAGTTCTGCAGGAGAAAATGTGAATCTGGACTCCCTCCATGAGCAGCGCTGAATTTCTCAAACGCATTGTGGAATGAACAGGCAGTCCCGTGAGCCATCAAGGGCAGATATAAAATAGTTCTTCTCTTGTAGAGAAATTCCTGGGTTCGAAGCTCAAAAGCAGGGTTCATCAAAGCCTGGAAGCTACCTGTGTCAGAGAAACCATGAGGCTGAGACTGCAGAGAACTTGATTTTCAGAATGAAGGATAACCAGACGTGCCTAAGAAAGGCAGCAAGTTAATCAAGAGATGCAAGGTGGAAATGCATTACTGATCAGCCTTAGGGCGTTAGCTAAAATGAATCCCGAGAGTCTTGATTTCCAGTTCTGTGAAGAGAAGGAGGGAAGGAAGGAAGGGAGGAAGAGAACGTAAGTAAAATGAAAAGACATGACAAACCCAACCTGGGCAGAAAAGAGTTAGCATTAGCAGGCCTGAGACTGCTGTCCTATCAAAGTCCTGCTTAAGAGATTGGCCCTTGGCAGGAGTCTGGGAATTTGGAATTTTGGAAGCTTTTCATACTTTCCTGATAAGAAAGCCTCACTATGCCTAAACTGTTTGTGCAAATGATGTGGTTTATGTTGAATGCCTGTGTGCTTTCTGGAAGTCTGGATTTTGGTCTATGCTTAGTAGAGGGAGCCTACGTGATCTTGGGCTCTGAGTCTCTAATGGACTTTTCTGAGAGATAGCATTTCAGTGTGCTGTCCCAGTTCCTTGGGGAGAAATTGTGTAACACCGCACTGGGAGAGGATTTGTAGGGGCTTGAGCCTTGTTTTCTCTGGACTTGACCCCGTGCACCTTTTTCCTTTCCTGACTCCGTTTTGTATCCTCTTGTAATAAATCATAGCTCCAAGTACAACTATATGCTGAGTCCTGGCAGTCCTCCTAGCAAATCACTGAACCTGGCACTGGTCTTTGGGGACCCATGACACATTGCCTTTCTGCCATCATTTAATTCCTTCAATTTTAAAAACTATGTGTTGACTTTATAAATGATCCAAGAGAAATTTTGATTCATCTTTTCTGTAATTTCAAGTTCGTTTGAAAAATGAGGTCAAAATGAATAGTCTTTTGAAATGTTTGGAAGGTGAGACCGATGGGGAATGTTAATGTTCTTTAGATTATATACAACTAATTAACTCACAATCAAAATGCTATAGAGATCCAAACGAGAAGCAGGTCAGAGCAGAGTCAGAAATTTGAGTGTGAGGTTTGGCTCCACTATCTAACTACTCTGTGACTTTATACAAGTTAACTTTTCTGAGCTTAAGTTTTTTCTTTCTTTCTTTTTTTTAAATCTGTGAAAAGGGAATGGTACTACTCACTTGTTTTGGGGAGTTAACTTGAAATAATTTATGTAATGTATTTTACGTAGTGCCTGGTACATTCTCAGTGCTTGATCAGTGGTTTAAGTGTCTGTTGTCAATGAACAATGCAGCAAGAATGACTCAAAGATGTCAAGCTCACTTCTGGGACAATCTGAGAAGCAGACACCAACAGCTGACCGGACATTGGAGGCTCTCGTCACATCCAGAGCAGCCCCAAGAGGTATCATTTTAAAACCATTCTAACCTACCCAAGTGTGAGCCCCCACCTCACAGACCTCCAACCAAATGCTCCTTGTGCCCACACCCAGTCTCTCCTGCAGGATCTCTGTCTCTTGCAATTACTTGCATTGACGAGGGGGACTTTTGAGGTTTCCGTAAATCCTTTCCCTAAGCTTCAGTAGTGGCATGCCCCAGGAAGTGTAGAGTGGTCCAGGTAGAAAGACACGTGGTCCTCTCTCTGTTTGTTTCACCCCACCTGACCTTGGGAAAGGCACTTCTCTGAACTTCAGTATGCCTCACTGTAAAATAGATTAATTAAAAATATCAACTTTCTGTCACTTCAGTTGACACTTGTTGAGAAAGAAGACTTCAGAAAATGTTGGTAAAAGCGCTTTGGAAATTGTAAAGTACTATACAGAGGACCACTTAGGGCCTGCTCTGGGCTTTTTCTAGGGTGGTCGTAAAAACCATTGCCTGTGGTTGTTTGGGTATTTGGAAGAGAGAAGTGACAGGAGCCTGGGACTTATTGCCAAAAGAGATGTCATGCTATGACATTAGTCTTAAAAATGTAAATTGAGTCCTGGGTATTTACTTAGATGCCACAGAGTCTGACAAAAGTTAGATCCCCCTCTAGCTTGAGCTGGAGTAATAGATAAGGAAACCATTGCATTGGTATTTAATTGCAATAACTGGTATCATTCCTTTTTTTTTTTTTTTTGTACAATGAAGCGGCACAATTATTTGGGATTGATTTATTACTTTGTTGTGAAAACTTGTTTTTCATTGATTTTTTTCCCTTCAGTGCTCTTCTTTACTAATTGATTGATTTGATTGTTAGAGCTTTGACTCCATTTCTGAAGATGGATTGGAATAATTATTGCAGCCTGCTGGTTATTCACCCTGCCGCACAATTACTGCGGCTGTTGTGCTCCGCACCGGCACTTTATTAGCTGGAGTCATTGTAGTCAAGTTTAATAATTGAATAACGCACTTGGAGATGACAACTGGGTCAGCTCCTGGATGAGTGAAAGGGCCAGTCCCATTTCTCCTGTTTGGTGACCTTGTAAGAGGTGCGTGAACTTCCTTCTCCTGGACAGCTATGGCCCAAACTGCCCAATGTGGAGAGCAGAATGGCCATACCGTAGCTCAGGGGACACCCAATTGGTTAGGAGCCTGAGCCCACGTAACTGTAGCACCTTCCTGAAGCTGCCCGCAGACCTGGGAATTATGTGGACGCTGCACAGGAAGAACATAATACTGTTCTTTGTTCATTGGAGCTCATGATAAGCCTTTTTGATAAGGCTGTAAAGCTCCTTCCCCCAGGTTCTTTTTTCTCTGAAATCAGAAGCAACAGAGCAGGGTCATCTGCAGAAGTAAATGTTAACAATTTAATGTGGTGAGGTGAAGCAGCCTTCTTTCTCCCCTCACCTGGTTACGCTGAGCTGGGCGAACTCTCCCGGCCCTTCTGCAAGCCTGCATGGAACTCATCCCATCCACCTCCCGGGAAGGAGAGACCATAACATGCCGGGTGCTGCTCTAGATTGATCTATTTCAAAACTCAGGATGCGCTTCCCATCCTACTTTAGCTGCACATGAAGCACGTACTAAATTATTCACTCAGTGTTTTTCTGCCCACATAACGAAGACAGCCACACTTGTTGGTGAAGACATCTGAGATTCTCATAAAAGAGCATTGTTTGGTGTTACGTTGTATTAAATAGTCAGCTGTATCAGTGTTGCCTAGATGGGAAGCAAAACACTTTGGAAGCTAATTCTGATTTCCTACTTTGTTTTCTACTTTAATCACAATTTCAGCATCTACTAAATCATTTGTGAACAAAACAGTTTTTTAAAAGCATTTGCTATAATTCTTTCCCTTCTGTCTCCCTTTTCCTAGCTCTCTATCTCTCTTTCTCTGTTTCTCCACCACCACCACCACCACCCCCCACCCCCGCACTGCCACACACCCCTGACTTCACTGCTTATTCCTATTATCTCTCATGTTAGTATCCTGGATTTTGGAGTTTATAATTTGGACAAATGATAATCTACACATCACGAGGGGGTAAACTGTCCGGATTTGATTTGACATTCGTAATTATACAGTTTCTGTCCTGACTTTATTTAATTTTTTGACATTGAGGTATAAGAAAAATATTGGAATATAAGACCTTTATGTAAAATCCACTCTAATGACTTATGCTTAGAAGAAATTAATTTTGCATAAATTTTTGCAATTACAATTTCTTTTATTGATTTCTGTTACGCTGAAGAGTTCTTTCCCAGTCCAACTACACCTGTAGCAAGGAAACAATGTTGGCTGATGAATAAATTGCTAGATTTGCAAACAGATGTCATACACAGAGACTTGGCAGTAATCCCTAATATGACAGCAAGACTTCTCTGTTTCGGTAGAGCATGTTGACAAGTTAAGGAGAGACACCTAGATCTGATGAAACCTAATCTTTACCAACTTTTCTTCAATGGTGACTTTAGGCACAGACAGATCTTGCTGTGATTTTGCAAGGTGGGAAACAGGATGCAACCCTCTTTGACTGTTAGAAGATCAGTAATAACAATCGCTCCTCGGCCTTTTGGCTAAGATCAAGTGTAGAAGATCAGTAATAACAGTTAATTTCTGTAAGGAGAGCTACCATGTCTTGACCTTCTTGCACTTCCACCCATCTTCAGAAAATATGTCTGATTCAAGTTGTTTCCAGGAAAGCGTAACAGATTATTTCTCTTATGAGTTAAGTGAGAAGAAGCTAGGACCTGTAGTCCTTTTTTTCATCAAATGTGTAACTTTAGTAGAACCTTAAGACATAAGGATTTTTTGATCTGCTGCAACAGAACTTAAGTACTATGCATTTGCAGAGAAACCATATACTTTGATTGGGTATTTAGTTTGTGTAGAATTATCCATAGCACTCCATCAATTTTATCAATTCCAATAATAATAACAGTGCTATGGTAGGTTGAATAATGGCTTCCTAAATTATCCAGGTCCCCATCTCTGAAATTATGAGTGTTACCTTATATGGCAAAAGAAACTTGGCAGATGTGATTAAATGAGGGGTATTGAGATTGGGAGATTATCTTGGTCTACCAGGTGGACCCTAAATGTACTCACCAATGTCCTTATAAGGAGTAGGCGGAAGGAGACTTGACACAGTAGAGGAGGCCATGTGAGAGAAGCAGAGAAGCAGAAGCAGAGAGGGATGCCACAGCTCTGCCTTTGAAGATGGAGGCTTGAGCAATGAACTTAGAAACCCAGCCAGTCAATGGAGGGTAGAAAAGATAAAGAAGTAGATTCTCCACTAGAACATCCAGATACTGTGTGGCCCTATCAACACCTTGAGTTCAGCCCAGTGAGACTGCCGGCCTCCAGAGCCAAATGAGAATAAGTCTGGCTTGTTTTTAGGCACAAGGGTATGGTAATTTGTTATGGCAGCCGTAGGAGACCAACACAGGTGGTAACATGTGTTGACCATTTGCTGTTTTACTTGCTTGCTGTTTTCTTTACTGATAGTCAAGACCTGTGCTAAATAGTCCACATGAGTTTTTTTTTATAATTTTATACTCATAAATCAAAGTAAGGTAGGTATTAAAATTATTCTCATTTTACAGATGTGGAAACTGAGGCTCAGAGAAGAGCTGGGATTAACCCCATATCTGTCTGACCCCAAAACTGCTTCTCTGAACCTGTCCAGGGAAGATGTGTCCCTGAGGTCTTACTATTCCAGGGGGAAACCACTGCTGATCCCAGAAGTATCTGTTCCATTAGAACCCTGTCATGGCAGGGACAAAGCTCCTGATGTCCAAGAGAGCAGATCAAATGATCCTCCCTTCCTTCTTCAAACATACTCTGAGTACAGAAAGATGACATAGAGTCCCTTTCCTCTTGTAACTGATAATTGTGTGGGACAAAAACCAGAGAAGCAGATTCAAAGTTGAGTCTTTCATAAGGGTAATTTTAGGCATGTGCTTATGGTGGTAATGCTATTAGTATTAAACTGGGGTGGGTAACAGAAAAGTCTTCCGGAGGCAGTGACATTGAGTTGAGCCTTGAAGGAGGTATAAGAATTGTCTAGGTAGGAGAAGGTCTTCAAGGCCTTCCAGGTAGAGAGAAGAGCACACTCTTAGGCCCTGGGGTAATGGAAACCATAGAGCCTTGAGCAAATTGTGAGTCACTTGTTGTGGCAGTAAGTACTTCATTTGGTGAGAAGAGAGGGTACAGTAGGTAGGCTGGTGATGTGAGAAAAAACTGGAAAGGAAGTCAGGAGCCGGAGGTCACAACTACCCTTGAAAGCTTCCCTTCCCACTATCTCCTTTTCCCAGATCACACTATCTTCTTAACTCATTTCAGTCTGTGCTCTCCTTCCATTAGTTCATCTCATCATCTCTTCCACTGATGACCTCCATGCCACTACATCTAAGGGGTGTTTTCCAGACCTCATCCTATTTGACCTCTAAGAAGAGCGTGACCTGAAGACCATTCTCCCTCTTGAGATGTTCTCTTCCTTCTCACATCTGTGATACCATGTGATGCCTCTGGCTGCTCCTTCTCAGGCTTCCTTATGAGTCCATACTCTTTCACCTTACCCTTAAATGTTGAACCTCCCCAAGGCTCAGTCTGAGGTTCCTCTTCTTTCTTCACTTTACTCTCTTGTTCTTCAGACTAGATCAGGTTCTTTTGCTATCTGCTTTCACGACACTGAATCTCTTTCATCCTAATACCCCAGTTTGTATTTTTGCACAAAATCTGTGATGATTAATGTCTCTATCCTACATCCCTCAGGAGAGACTGTAAGCCCAGGAAAGTGGACAGTATTTGATTTTACTCACCATTTTGTAGGATGATGTTTGGCTTCATCCACATGCTCATCAAATATTGGTTAAATAGGTGAATGGATGGACTTGTATCCTAGTCAAGAAGAACCACTGAGGCATCTCAACTAGATCATATTTACATTTGAGATAAAACACTGGCTGTGGTGTATAGAATAGATAAAAGAAAAGACAGACTGGCGGCAGTTAGAAAGTATTATGATAATCCAAGTAAGAAATATTGAGGTTAAGTCAAGCAGAGAAAGACAACTACCATATGATTTCTCTCATCTATGGAACATAAGAACTAGGATGATCGGTAGGGGAAGAAAGGGATAAAGAAAGGGGGGGTAATCAGAAGGGGGAATGAAACATGAGAGACTATGGACTATGAGAAACAAACTGAGGACCTCAGAGGGGAGGGGGGTGGGGGAATGGGATAGACCGGTGATGGGTAGTAAGGAGGGCACGTATTGCATGGTGCACTGAGTGTTATACACAACTAATGAATCATCGAGCCTTACATCGGAAACCGGGGATGTACTGTATGGTGACTAACATAATATAATAAAAAATCATTAAAAAAAAAAAAAGAAATATTGAGGAGGCAGCTCTGGAGAGGGAGAGAGAAAACATATTTGAGAACTAATTCTAAGTTAGAATTTATAGAACTTGGTGACCAACTGACTGTGAGGATGAAGGAAAAAAGGGAAGACAAGACTTGTATCTACATTAATGGTTTAATGACTGGCTATGTGGTTATGCAATTTGGTGAGATAGACACTATATGGAGGAAGGAGCTCTTTGTAGATTAAATGTAATGAATTTAGATTTAGGAATATTAAATTTGAAATGCCTGTAGTGGACATATCCCCGGGATTTTGGGATGTGGGTCTGGCACTCAGAAGAGGACACATAAATTACAAAGAAATGGAGATTTGTGTTCACTTTCCCTTCCCACTGATTTTTTTCTTTTGTTGTCCCAAAGCAGATATCAAGTAGTTGAAATAAAATGAATGGTTGATTGATTTCCTGCTTCCTTTCAGAAAGAAACTGAAATACAAAAAGCAGCAGTACAGGGCATAGTTGGGAGAAGTGGGAGAGAAATTTTCATCCTAACTCTGTTACAAGAAAGCCAGGATAGTCTCTAGTAAGAAGTTCAGCCTGTTTGTTGAGACCTGGCCGGAAGAGATTTATTCACACAGTATATCTGAGTATTTTCTAAAAACGGTATCAAAAAAGCTATTATTCATAACATGGATTTTGCAGTTTTATCATTTAACTTTATTGGGGGAAAATGGGGGTGCTCTGACATGAGCTGCAAGAAAATGATCGAAAAGAAGAAAAGAACAAGTCCATCTTCTGCTAATGAACTGTCTCCATATTCTAGTGAGATTCACAAACAAGCCTCAGTGGGTCTAAGTGCATTTGTAAGAAGCTACCATTGCTGTATAATCTTAATAAGTAGAATTGGAAATGAACTTAAACAGAAAACTTCAAATCTATCCATCCACAAATCCCAGCCCAAACTCTTCAAGGCAGGATGGTTTTGAATGGTCCTATATCTGCATGTTGGCTTTCTTTTGTCCTCATATCCAGCTATGAAGTTATGTCAACTGGATTAGATCCATAAATGTCCAGATCTTTGTCCCTGTTTTAGTTCCCTCTGGATAAATGTCCATATAAAGATGTTTTTCTCTGTCTAGTGTTATAAGCTATAGTGACATAGGATGCCAAGGATTTTAATTATAGAATAGGTAAATATTGGAGGTAAGATTGATCCATCAGGATGAAGGGAGAGGTTGAAAGTGCTCTCCTCCACTCTTTATTAGATTCCCTCTACCCCCTCTGCACTGTAGCCATAGGGATTAGGGTAATTACGGTGATGGACTGGAAAATGAGATGGGATTTCTGAGAAAAGACTTAAGTTATTGTAAATTTTGGAGTTCTTTAAATGTTTTTTAAGCCCCTCTCAGCTTAGCTTTGATTGGATCTTTTTCTTTCTTTCTTTAATTTACTCTCCCAGCATGGCAGATACCATGTTGTCAATAAAACCCCCTAATATCCTGTGGCCTGGTAGTCCTTCTTCTAACGTATGACACTCCAGGATACCATGAAGTACAGCAGCGGAGACATGACGCAGCCTGGTCTCTGAAGCAGTCATGCCCTTCGAAGGACAGTTTGGGTGAATTTAAAAGCCCTTTCTTAGGCTAGGTATGTCTAGGGATCCTACACCACTGCGGCATCTAATAAAAATATATTTGCAGACTGAAATGTAAAAGCTAGCATCAAATGGCATGAAAAGTCACTAGTCTGAAATAAAGGAACTAACATTTGTTCCTTTAAAACTACCCATAGG